>NC_142544.1:6280000-6580000 GCF_056151865.1 Erythranthe guttata | reverse complement strand
AGAACAACCACCTTACCTCCAAACGGTTTGTCTACCTGTAATATTGACTTCATTGTCTTGTCAAGCGCTTCAAAACAGTTCATATGCATCATAGGAGCCTCGTTCCACATAATAAGCTTAGCCCTAATCATCAACTCCACCTGTGGACTTTGTTGCGTTATGTTGTAGGTGGAAGTCTCGTATACAGTTATGGGAAGTCGAAATCGAAAATGAGTTGTTCTTCCACCGATGAGCAATAACGATGATATACCACTCGATGCAACATTAATTACAATCTCTCCCTTGGAACGGACTGTAGCCGAAAGAGTTTTCCAGAGAAATATTTTTCCATTCCACCATGACCATATAGAAAGAACATTCCACCACGATCATTAGATACAACATCCTACATCATAAACCTTTGTTTGCTCGTCTGTAATTGAGGCAAGACACCGTTGAAGTTCTTTACCCATTTCAAACCGTCGTAATCCAGTTCATCTAAGACCAATATGTTTATTGTGTTCTCCACCGCGAATTCAATTGGAAATGGCATGGGCACGTAATTACGTAGACTTTTACCATTACTTTGCAATATTTTCTCTACTTTAGTGAGAGTATAGTTCATCAAGCTTTCATCCGATATAGATAAATTTGCACAAAAATTTGATACATTATATGCATTTAGTTCAGAACTTAAAGAGCTTATTAAAAAAGTGAGTAATATTTAAAATCTAATTCTATTATATACAAATTGCCATACCTGGATTATTATGAAGCCATTGTTCTCAGTAAGCAATACCCTCCGCCAAACCCGAACAACAACTTTGCCAAACATGTTCGGGCCGACTTAAGCTACTGGAAAACAGCATAACCGCAAATAACCTCTTTATATAATCCCTATATGCCCAAGCATTCACTTCACTTATCGCATCCATGTATTCTTTGTCGTCGTCTAACAAACCCAACACATAACACGCATCCCTGAACGTAGGGTAAACGTAGTCAGCAACTTTTCTGATGTCCTCGTAACACCTGCACCCCTCTGAATGTTAAGTAGCAACCTAAGGTAATAGTCTTCCCCCTTTGCAGGGGGAACATTTGCAATCCTACCAATAGAAAATCCATTTTTTTCTTGGTGCCCAAGTGCAAGAATCCTCCTTATACACAAACTGTTGTGGAAAATCTCCGTACCTCAAGTCCCTGGCATGTGGATAACTTTTGTTTACCTCAAAACACGCTAAGAACATTGTTTGTTTGGCAGATTGTCTATCCAGAACACTTTGTAATGACTTGTTTTCATTGAAGACAAGCGACTGATGATCTAGGAGATAAAAATTTAGCCTAATTATAGATGGATCTCTGTAATGAATATCTAAATTAAACAACCTCCACATTGCCTCACGTGCCGAAAGATATCTGCAGTCGTAGTACATCTTTATCTCGTCACGAATCTCAGCACAACCATCTATATTGCGTCTTTCGTAAAATGCCACTGTAACTCGATTATGACCCTTGTTGACGTATTTGAAGATGTATTTGATTGACATGTTTTGGTTGCATAGCTCTATATTAATGTGAGATCTGTATTTACTCAATAATACCCAATTATACGGAACTACAAAACCATTATCAAGAGTAGTCTTCTTCTTCATAACCGTTATGCCATCTTCTATTCTCCTGTACACAGTATAACCATATGTATCTGACCCAGTTCGCTGCACAAATGGCTTTGGAAATCGCTTCCTGCAAACTCGATCCTTCATACAGGGAGATTTCAAATTCGCCTGACCGCACGGTCCATGTATCATATACTTCTCCACCAACTGGTACATCTTTTTGTCGGTTTCTTCGTCAGGAATTTCAACACATATAATCTTGTCAATTTCTTATGGGGTCTTGGGCTTGTCATCATTATGCAACCACAACAAAATATGTGCATGCGGTGGACCTCGTTTCTGAAATTCAATAGTCCACACATCTGGAGAGGAACTGTAAACAAATGATATGAAACAATATGCATTAATTTAGTTAATGAATAAATAAATATTAAAACTCACATATGATGCATATCTCTAATTCCTATGAATGTAGTAAATGTATAATTATAAATTGAGATCTAATTAAATACTTACATGCTCTAATACGTCCGAATACACGTCATTTCTTAATTTATGTCATCATACTATCGAGCTTCATCTTGAACACACCACATAGAATGTTTGGCCGATCCCCCGGCCTGAGATTTGTATCTTTCAACACTCTTTGTATTTCAGGCCATTGAGGATTGCATGTGATGGTGATGAAGAGAGTTGGAAATCCTATACTGAGAAAATAAGCAATAGTTAGTTAAATATAGTTATAATCAGATTTGATAAATCGTTTATATTTGTATTTTATTGAAAGTGTACGAATAAATAATGTAGCAAATACATTGTTATTACCTCATTTGTGTCACTCAATTCGTCCGATTTTTTTCTAACAGTCTTACGTATGAAATCATCTTCCTTCTAGTAAGAAAACTGCGATGACATCTGACTTATCACTTGACAACTATTTGGTTTACTTCGAATGAAACTAAAATAAAAACTACATGCTAATAAATCGTAATGAACGAAATAAATGTAAAAACAAAGTATTTAATTTATTTAAAGATAAAATTATAACCTCGATTTGAATTCGTTAATTGCAGGAATATCCTCATTTATAAGCACATGCGATGAATGCCAATGGTTGGATACCTGGACTTCACCTAAGAAAACATAAGAATAGTCATAAAATGTAATAAATGTCCTTCACATTCATTAAACCAAATACATAAGAGAAATATTGAACAAATTAATACTATTATTAATCTCAGTAGTTGCAAATTGTATTACAACAATATACAGCCCTACACTAATATCCCGAATACGTTGAAGTATGTAGTCAGCAAAGTTTTCCCTTAACAAACAATCACTTGCATGTCAAAGAAAATGATGATTGATATGAAAAACACATGTAAAATCTATAAAATATATTTCAGTGAGTTTTAAATTACTTAATATCTTCAAGTTCAAATGGAATGTTCTGTTTGGTTCCACCGGCTAGGTGAGCCAATAAACCTATCGACAAAATCGAACCAATAACATCTGTAATCAATATTTAAATATTGTAAGAAAACACTTTATAAATAAATGCTAAATAGAAAGGAAAAGGAAATCATATAAATAACTAATACCTATCGTATACTCATATATATATAGGGCGAATGGCAAAAAGGTCCATCACAAGGAACTTAAATGCACATCGGTCTAAAAAAAAAAAACAGTTTTTCAAATAAACTCATCCCCATGTCTTTAGTCTAAAATAACCTCCACAATATAATTCTTATCAATTCCGTCCATTATGCTCTAACTTTCTTAATATTACATATGACCCCGGATTTAAACAAATATATCACATTAACCCCCAAAATAATAATTTTTTGATTTTTTTTTTTCAGAAAATAATTTTTTTTAGAATTTTTTTTTCCGTCCAGATTTCGGCGTTGACCGCCGGTCTCCGGCGTTGACTTTTTTCTGAATTTTTTTTCCGGCCGGCGGTCTCTGGCGTTGACTTTTTTTTTCGAATTTTTTTTCTTAGAAAAAAATATTTTAATTAATATTACTGTCTTGGCTACTAAATTACCGTCTCAGAAAATAATATTACTGTTTGGGACAGTAATATTATGAATATAATTTTTCCGAACAGAAATATTATTAATATTACTGTCTGAGACAGTTAAGTTACTATTGGAGACAGTAATTTAGCAGCTAAGACAGTAATATTAATTAAAATAATTTATTTTAAGAAATTTTTGAAAAAAAAAAGTCAATTAACGGTTAAATTACTGTCTCTGATAGTTAAATAACTGCTGAATACAGTAATTTAGCAGCCAAGACAGTAATATTAATTAAAAATATTTTTTTAAGAAAAAAAAAAGTCAATTAACAGTTATATTACTGTCTTCGACAGTTAAATAACTACTGGAGGCAGTAATTTAGCAACGAACACAGTAATATTAATTAAAATATTTTAAAAAAAAGGCAATTAACAGTTAAATTACTATCTCCGACGGTTAAATAACTACTGGAGACAGTAATTTAGCAGCCAAGACAGTAATATTAATTAAAATATTTTTGAAGAAAAAAAAATCAATTAACAGTTAAATTACTGTCTCCGACAGTTAAATGACTGTTGGAGACAGTAATATAGTAGCCAAGACAGTAATATTAATTAAAATGTTTTTGTAAGAAAAAACAAAATTATAATAAAATAAAATAAAAATAAAAAAAGTCAACGCCGGGGACCCGGCAGTCAACGGCGGTTGACCTACCGGAAACATATATATTGATTTAACATTAGCAATACTTTTACTTTATATTTTGGAAACATGTGGGAAGAATAATTAATTTACGAAATTTTTTCTTGCAACAAATATTCATATTCCATGTAATGAAACACAATTAAGCAATTTTATATAAATAATTTGCACAAATTAAATGTCGATTTAAATAGATTTATATTCTTAATTAGAATTAATTATATATTCGATACATAATTCTAATATTTTACATCATTATTAATTAATATTAAGGAAACAAAATATATATTGTGCGAAAATAAATATAAAATAAATATCCATACATACGTTACGAAAATATATATGCGATATATAAAATATACATATGTATTTTATATATGGTTAATAAATTTTACATATATTGTATGGAAACAATATATAATTTTGTACATTATTGTACATGTGAAAATTTGTATATATCCGATTTGCTTATTGTACATTATTACAATAACAATTAAATATAATTATGTACATGATTTTACACTTTTATATTTAATTGTTGTATAGATTATGCGGTTTTTATTAAAACAATAAAGACAGTAAATACATAGTTTTTAACGCAGTTTTTATTAAAACAATAAAGACACTAAATACATAGTTAAATACATAGTTTTTAACGATAAATATTAACATTATATGGGCTTAGATGCATATAACATTAGTTTCACAACTATCAAAGCAATACATATCTATGTATCAGATATATAACATATATGTAAAGATTAGTTATTTAGATATTTTTCAAATTTCCTTTTTTGGCCCAATTTTGTGGCTCTTTTGTAATATATTATAATAGTTTTTCCCTTCCATACCTTTATTCGGTTTATCTTATGGGCGCTCGTTTCTGTGTGGATGCGCACAATTACGTTAATGGAATACAATGCTATTTCCACGTGGCTAGTATATGCATTCGATTTATATGAATACATATGTTTGTTTAATGTATAAATGATAGATAACATAATAAAAAATCAAAATTATTTGAAAATCGATGCAACTCATATTATTAATAAAGCTTTAAGGAATGCCAAAGACATATCATAACATTTAAAAGGCTGGGCCAACCCAGGCCTCAAGTACATCATCCCACTACTTAAAATAAAAAGAGTACTTGTTGCCGCATATCATGTTATTTGCGTAACAAAATTGTGTCCAACCCTTAGTCAACAACACATACATTTTTCCATATTTTTTTGTCGCGAACACACAGCAACTTGAAAATTATTGCCTTCATCGTAGCGAAGGTTGATAGTAGACAATCTTGTCAACCGAGAAGTTTCAACAAAAGCATTACTCAAATGCCGCAAATAGAACTATATGAAGAAATCAATTACAAAATAAAGCAATAAAGTAAAATTATAATACAAAAGGGACTATAATGAAATATATCATTCCATGTAGGTGATACCAATGCAATTCTTTCTCAAGAATCCTCTCCATATCTCCGAAACAGAAAAAATGTATGCGGAAAAGTTGAAGAAGGTGAATGTGTTGTATGGTAATTTATATGAGAGTTAAGGAATGTAATAAAGATAACAAATAAAGTAATTAATTTAAATTGATATAATTTCCGGATATATCTAAATTAATTTAAATACAATAATATGTGAAAATTAAAAAAATTGCATTTAAGTCCTACGTTTTTTTCATTCAAAATATTGTATATAAAAAGGAAACTCATTAACCACTAAAAAGACACTATTTTGACATGTAGGAGAGATAAATTTTGAAAACCAATACTGTAAAATTATTTCATTTATAATATGGGTGATTATGGTAAGTGGAGTTTTTTTGCAATTAATATAATATTGTGCAAAAAAAATTCTCAATTGGGAAATTAAAAAAAAAATTGCATTTAAGTCCTATGTTTTTTTAATCAAAATATTGTTTATAAAAAGGAAACTCATTAACCAATATTGTGAAATTCTATTTTTACATGTAGGAGAGATAAAATTTGAAAACCAATACTGTGAAATTATTTTACTAATAATATGGGAGAATATTATAAGTGGGTTTTTTTTTTCAATTAATATAAATATTGTACATAAAATTTCCTCAATTGGGAAATTACAAATATTACATATAGCTCGAACGTTTTTTAATCAAAATAATGTTTGTAAAAAGTAAACTCATTAGCCAATAAAAAGACAATATTTTGACGTGTAGGAGAGATCAAATTTGAAAATCAATAATATAAAATTATTTCATTAATAATATGGGTGGTTCTTGTAAGTGGGGTTGTTTTGCAATGAATATAAATATTGTGCATAAAATCTCATTAACCAAAAAAAAAAAAAAAGAATTACGTGCATTTATGTTTTTACGTATTTATTATCAAACAATTGATTAAAAAAAAGGAAACTCGTTAACCAATAAAAGACAATATTTTGACTTGTAGGAGGGATAAAATTTGAAAACTAATAATGAGAAATCAATTAATTAATTATATAGGTGATTATGGTAAGTGGGATTTTTTTGAAATTATGTAAAAATATGGACTCAATCTCCTCAATTGGAAAAATTTAATTGTGTATCTTAGTTTCATATATAATATAGATGTAGATAAAAAGAGTACTTGTTGTCGCACGCCATGTTGTTTGATCTTCAAACTCTCTCCAACTCTCGATCAATTGAAACCTTATTTGTCCATGTATTCTTCGCGAACATATATAACAACTTGAACATGAGTTCTACACTCCTAGCGAAGGTTGATACAATCCTGTAGCTTCAATGAAAGAATTACTTAAATGTTGCAAATATAATTGAATAAAGAAATCAAATACAAAATAAATCAATAACTTAAACATATAGTATACAAAAGGCTAAGATGTTTCAACAATTGTAGGTATGTGATGCCAATGCAATTCTTTTTGAAACATGCTCTTCGCCATATCTCCGAAACACTAAAAATAACGAATAAAACAATAATTGATAAATCGAAAGAATTACAACAAAAGATTATGAAACAATAAGTCAATACTCAATACGAAATTAAATTGAATAATTCGAATTACATTAAATTGCAAAAGAAAAGAAAAAGTTGTGTGAGAATATGTTGAATGGTGAATTTATAGGTGGTTCAATAATGTAATAAAGGAAATAAATAAAGTAATTAATGTAGAGTTAATACTCTTTTAGAAAATAATTAGTCAATATTCAAAATTTGAAAACTAATTAGGTAATAAATTTAAATTTTATGAAATTTCTAATTACCCCTAGAATTGCGTATTTACCTCCATATTTACAATTACCTATCATATTTATATTCAATCAAGTCAATCATTTCCAAATTGATCTTACGGTTATAATAGATGATTTCATTACCTTGTACCAATTATTAAATAATATTTTAATTTATTTATATTAATATATAGTTAATAGGTTGGTAAATATTTTCCATAAAATAGTGATATACAAAATAACTATTAAAAATAGATTAAAAATTAAAATATTTATTAAGAAAACATAATATTAGATATGCGAATAAGATGTAATAAATTAAATATAAATATGTAATCAACCAATTAAAATGCACGAATTGTCCATGTGTGCAATTAAAATTAAAAGTTGAAAACAATTATCCAATGAAAATGCATAATTTGTCCATATATGAAATTTGGATTTTATTATTTTTTTCTATATATGGATAGTTTGCCAAACGGTAAAAATCAACCAATTAAAATGCACAAATTGGCCATGTGCGCAATTCAAATTAGGTAACCACGTTTTTTGTTTTAATAAATAGATAATTAGGTGGTTGTTTATGGAAGTTAGGGTTTTTTTTGAAAATAATGAAACAATGTGGACTCAATGTCCTCAATTAGAAAACTTTGATTGTAATTTACTCAATTGTGAAATTAAAAAGATTGCATTTAAGCCCTACATTTTTTTTTTAATCAAAATATTGTTTATAAAAAAAACTCATTAACCAATAAAAAGACACTATTTTGACATGTAGGAGAGATGAAATTTGAAAACCAATAATGTGAAATCAATTAATTAATAATATAGATGATTATGATAATTGGGGTTTTTTTGGCAATTAATATAATATTGTGCATAAAATTTAATTAACCCAAATTAAGTGGAATGTCCATTTATATATTTACGTTTTTTATATGAAGCAATGAAAAAAAGGAAACTCAATAACCAATAAAAATACACTATTTTGACATGTAGGAGAGATAAAATTTAAAAACCAATAATGTGAAATTAATTCATTAATAATATGGGTGAATATGGTAAGTGGGGTTATTTTGAAATTTATAAAATATTGTGGACTCAATCTCCTCAAGTGGATAACTTTTTATTGTGTATCTTAGTTTTATATATAATATAGATGGGTAAATATGGTAAGTTGGGTTATTTTGAAATTAATAATAATATGTCATATATGTGGTGGAACATAATTGCATTTCAGTCCCACGATTTTTTTAATAAAAATATTATAATAAAAAAAAACTCATTAACCAATAAAAAGACACTATTTGGCCATGTAGGATAGATGAAATTTGAAAATTGGGTTTTATTGGTAATTAATATAATATTGTGCATAAAATTTAATTAACCCAAATTAAGTGGGATGTCCATTTATATATTTACGTTTTTTAATATGAAGCAATGGATTAAAAAGGAAAATCAATAACCAATAAAAAGACACAATTTTGACATGTAGGAGTGATAAAATTTAAAAATCATTATTGTGAAATTAATTCATTAATACTATGGGTGACTATGGTAAGTTGGATTATTTTGAAATTAATAATAATATGTGATATATGTGGTGGAACATAATTGCATTTCAGTCCCACGATTTTTTTAATGAAACTATTATAATAAAAAAAACTCATTAACCAATAAAAAGACACTATTTTGCCATGTAGGATAGATGAAATTTGAAAATTGGGTTTTTTTTGGCAATTAATATAATATTGTGCATAAAATTTAAGTAACCCAAATTAAGTGGGATGTCCATTTATATATTATTTACGTTTTTTAATATGAAGCAATGGATTAAAAAGGAAAATCAATAACCAATAAAAAGACACAATTTTGACATGTAGGAGAGATAAAAAATTAAAAACCAATAATGTGAAATTAATTCATTAGTAAAATGGGTGAATATGGTAAGTGGGGTTATTTTGATATTTATAAAATATTGTGGACTCAATCTCCTCAAGTAGAAAACTTTGATTGTGTATCTTAGTTTTATATATAATATAGATTATTATTTTATTTTTGGGCAAATAGCAAAGAGGGACATGACAAGGGACTTATATGCACATTGGTCCAAAAAATATTGTCTTTCAAATAAACCCATCCCTATGTCTTTAGTCTAAAATACCATCCATAATATATTTTTTTTTATCAATTCCATCCGTTATACCCTAACTTTCTAAATATTACGCATTGACCCCGTATTAAACAAATATATCACATTAACCCCATTTTAATAATTTTTTGAAACAACATTTTTTTTTCAAAAAATAATTTCTTTTTTGAATTTTTTTTCCAACTAGATTCTAGCGTTAGACTTTTGTTTTTTTTGAAAACATTTTTTTTCTGAAACTTTTTTCGCGTCGGTCAACCGCCGTTGACTTTTTTTTTTTTTTTCCTTAGAAAAAAATATTTTAATTACTATTACTGTCTTGGTTGCTAAATTAGTGTTCCAGACAGTAATATTACTGTTTCGGACGGTAATATTATGAATATTATTTTCTCGAACAATAACATTACCGTCCCCAACAGTAATAATATTACTTTCTACTATTGTAATATTAATGTAAACACAATAACATTAACTGTGGTTGACGGTAATATTGCTTTTGTTACAGTAATATTACTGTCAACCTCACCAATATTATTTTTTTTTGCTTTTTATTACGTTTACCTCTGTTGAACGGTCAACATATTAATATTACTTTATTACACAATAATAATGACTTTTGTTGTGTTAATATTACATTGCGAGAGATTAATATAACAATATTACTGTGTAAAATTGTAGTTTAGTTAATATTACTGTGTTTAACAATAATATAGTTAATATTACTATCAACCACAGCAATATTTTTGTTTAAACGGGGGCAAAAAGATGTGAAAGAAAAAAAAATTCAAAAAGAAAAAAAAATCGAATAAGTCAACGCCGGAGACCGGCGGAAAAATTAGGAAAAAGGAAAAAAAATGAAAAAGTCAACGCCAGAGACCGGCGGAAAAATCAGGAAGAAAAAAAAAAGTGAACGCTGGAGACCGACAGTCAACGGCGTCGACGGACGAAATTGTACTCAAAATTGTATTTTGGGTCAAAACTGAATAATTTGTAAAATTTGGAGTCAAATTGAGGTGAAATTAAATTAATGGATAAAATTGGAGCATATTAAAATGTGAGGGGCTATTTTAGTCTTTTACGACAATGTGTGGACTTTTTTGTAAAATAATTTTTGTGTGGACCTATTTATGAATAAGTACCTATTGGTGAGCTTATTTGTAAAGTCCCTTGTATTTAAACTCTTAGAATTGTAATAAGGGGCTATTAGTGAAATCCCCCTCTGGTATTTTTTAATAAGGATTGGTCCAGTCCATTTTTCCTTATTAATTGTGGGTCCATTTTTTCTCTTATTCCAAATTTACCATTTATACTATTCATTATCCCTATTTTAATACATTTTAAATTTCTTTTAATTATAATTTTCGTTTATTTATTTTTTTTAAATATTTTTTTATACTATTTTTAATTTTTTTTTCCATTTTTCCTTATTAATTGTGGGTCCATTTTTTCTCTTATTCCAAATTTACCATTTATACTATTCATTATCCCTATTTTAATACATTTTAAATTTCTTTTAATTATAATTTTCGTTTATATATTTTTTTTAAATATTTTTTTATACTATTTTTAATTTTTTTTTTTAATTTCAACTTTTTTTTTTAGTTTTAAGTTGCTAGATTTTCAAATCAACTATTAAATTTCCGAAAACAACTATTAAATTTCCGAAAACAACTATAAAATTTGCGAAATCAACTACAATATTTCTGAAACGACTACAATTTCACTTTTTTCTTGCTTATTTTTTCATAATCAATTACAAAATTACTTAAAACAACTACTATTTTTTCGTTTTCCCCCCAAATCAACTATAAGATAACTCTAAGACAACCACAAAATAATAGTGGTTTAAAATAGCAGGTTTACTAAAAATAAAAATCACTACAAATTAACGTAATCAACCGTAAAAACATCAAAATTAACTACAAGATTGAAGAAATCCACTACAATAAATCGAAAACAACTACAAAAATTGAAAACAACTATAAACTATGGAAATCAACTATTAAACTATTCCTCAATTACCATTTAATAAACTACGAATTTATGCAAAAATTAATCGAAAAAACATAAAAAATAGTGTGAAATAAAATATGTAAAACGTATTTGGGATGCTCTGAAACCCTAGGCACGAGATCCGTCATTGACCTTTTCTACTCCTTCACTTTTTCGTCTGCACTTTTGTAGAGATCCGTCGTCGGTGTCGAATCTAAACTGAAACGGAGGAGTGTTGGTGGTGGGCCAATAATAAGGGCAATAATGGGGGCGCGGTTGTGGCTTTGGTTGAGAACAAAGGCGCCATTGACTGAGATAGGGAACCACGAGGCGACAGTGGCTGGGTAGAGAACGCGGGAGCGGCGGTGGCTAAGGCAGAGAGCAGTGGAGGACGAGCAATTCTAAATCTCTGGTGGAAGACATGGAGAAGCGGCTGTGCAGAGAAAATAGAGAAGGAAAAATAGTGGGGATAATAAAATTAGGGTTTTAGGTAATAAAAGATTTGAAAATATATAGCATGTAAGGACAAATAAGGTATACTAAATTATTAGTTTGTTGGATGTTTATTTAATTAAATAACAAGGGGGGTTTCACTAATAAGGGAAAAGAGAGTGGATCCATTCTTATTATACCTAATGAGTGAGGGATTTTTCACTAATAATCCCTTATAATAAAGTAATCAATCTAAAATTTATTAAATCTTAAGAATCTTTATTTCCAAAATTTATAGAATTCCTATAAAAATGCTAGGACGGAAATTTCACTCTCATTCGTTTGTTATGCTATAGTAATATACTTTTTGTCTTTCATTAAATCCATTTTCACGGAGGCGTGTTTAATGATGTTTTATATTCATAATCATTTTCTTCTTTTCTCGACATGCATCGCACGCACGGGGATGATTACTAATTTTCTCTAATTATATTTAATCTATGATGCATGGACATGGATATGTGGACACGACGATACGCGGATATGGACACGGTGATACGACATTTCCAAAAAACTAGGATACGGACACGCAGGGAATACGCGT
Source organism: Erythranthe guttata (assembly GCF_056151865.1). Lineage (NCBI taxonomy): Eukaryota > Viridiplantae > Streptophyta > Magnoliopsida > Lamiales > Phrymaceae > Erythranthe > Erythranthe guttata. Next base: position 6,567,283 of record NC_142544.1, on the reverse strand, counting down.
AAATATAAAAAATATAGGGGTATATTTATAAATAATAAACATATAGGGGTACATTTATAAATTGAAAAAAATATGTATAAGTCGTCATCGCATAAGAGAACCGCTCGCCCTTGTTGCTCGTGTTCTTGGTCGCCGTCGCATGCTAGATTTTTGGAGTTTTGGGTGGACTACTCACAACGAAAACAATGGAAATGTGTATTATAGAGAAAAAAAAAATGCCCATTTTTTTATTAGGGCTCTCTTAAAACGTAAGAGAACTGTCCCAACTTTTATAAAATTGTGGACACTGCCTGACACGGGTGTCCTACTTTTAGCTAAATTACGACACGGCCCGAAACGGGTGTCCGAGAAGTGTCCGGGTGTATCCAAGTGTCCAGGTGTCGGATACGGAGACTCTTCACCTTCTAGAAGTGTCCGTGCAGCATAGTATTTAATATTGATTTTGACTTGATATATTGATTATTTTCAGACCGCTGACATTTAATCGAACTTATCAAAAAGAGTTAATAATTGAAATGTACAAAGGGTTGACTTGGGCAATCATGAGGGGATAATAACGTATTATATTGTCTATGTGGTCGTTACCGGAGCACGCTATATAATTCAAAATTAATTAAAATGTTTACAAAATCCCTATTAGCTTCATATTTCCTCATTATTTTTGTATGTTTCAAAGTTCTACACCAAGAAGCTTTTAGAGCTAATGTAAGTTTCATATTTTGTAACCATTAATTCCTTCTTAAAAAGATTTATTGCTACTGTTAGAACATAAATATTGCGGAAAATATTTCTTTCACATCACTCATGAAAAATGCTAATAATGTATATTTTGATCGTTTAATCTACTGTTACATATTTGTTCAATCTAATATTTTCTTGGTAAGAATATTTCAATTTAAATTAATCATTATTCAATTATTTCATTTCAAACAAATGTTCCAGAAATTTGATAATAATCTAATACAACCGATAACTGAATAACAACAATACAATCGTTAACTTGATAAATACTGAACAACATTTTTCAAAATTATAGTTACTTTACTGTGATAAATTTAGGGTTAATCCCTAAACCCATGACAAGGGCATTTAATTAAAAAATAGACACCAAACTTTTTTGTCTTTCAAATATTTTCAGCTTATTCAAACTTATTTGCAAATACGGAAAACTCTTTTATATATACCAAAATTACCTCTAATACATTAAAACCCATTTTAACTCCAATTTCATGATTTACACCCCAATTTCATCAATTAACAAATTTTGACCATAATTTCAATTTTGACTCCAATTTTGACCCGCCATTACCGGAGACCGCCAGTCTCCGGCGTTTTTTTTTTCTTTTTTTTTCCTTAAAAAAATATTTTACTTAATATTACTGTCTTGACTGCTGAATTACTGTCTCCAGCAGTTATTTAACTATCGGAGACAATAATTTAACTGTTAATTAACTTTTTCTTTTTTTTTTCTTAAAAAAAAATATTTTAATTAATATTACTGTCTTGGCTGCTAAATTACTGTCTCCAGCAATTATTTAACTGTCGAAGACTGTAATTTAACTGTTAATTGACTTTTTTTTTCTTAAGTTTTTTATTTATTTAATATTACTGTCTTGGCTGCTAAATTACTGTCTCCAGCAGTTATTTAATTATCGGAGACAATGATCTAACTGATAATTGACTTTTTTTGTTCCTAAAATTTTGTTTTTTCTTACAAAAAAATATTTTAATTAATATTATTGTCTTGGCTGCTAAATTACTAATTTAACTGTCTGAGACAGTAATATTACTGTATTAATTAATTAATTTTATCGTCTTGACCTTTATTTTTGCTGTCTTCCAACTGCAATATTATTGTATTCCTCCGTAATATTACTGTCTCATACAATAATATTTATGTTTGGGACAGTAATATTAGTAAAATTATTGTTCGGAAAAATAATATTCATAATGTTACTTTCTGAGACATTAATTTAGCAGCCAAGATAGTATTATTAATTAAAATATTTTTTTATAAGAAAAAACAAAAAATTCAAAAAAAAAAATCACAAATAAAAGTCAACGCCGGAGACCGGCGGGAATTTTTTTTTTGAAAAAAAGTCAACGCCGGAAAACTGCCCCTCGATGCCGGAATCTGGCCGGAAAAAAGAAGTTTTTGAGAAAAAAGATTATTTTATGAAAAAAAAATATTTTTTCAAAAAATTATTAAAGTGGGGTTAATGTGGTATATTTGTTTAAATCCGGGGTCATTGTGTAATATTAAGGAAGTTAGAGTGTAATTGATGGAATTAATAAAAATTATTTATGGAGGGCATGTTAGACGAAAGACGTGAGGATGCGTTTATTTGAAATATTTTTCTTTTTGTGGACTAATGTGCATTTAAGTCCCTTGTCATGTCCCTTTTTGCCATTTGCCAAAAAAGTTAATGTTCCACATGAATATGAACCACATTCACTATTACAATTTTCTTGAAATTCTGACCGTTGGAAAAATATATAAATAATAAGGAAATTAAGTCTCGATGTTGGTTGCCTTGTTGAGAATAACACCTTCGTATTTCACCTGAAACCACTTCATCGAGTCTTCCTTAGTGACACGGTGTTGGATTCCAACTCTCGACTTGCACCTACGGCGGCGGCCCACGCGATAACCGGGTCGCTCCAAGACAACATAGAAATCCATACCATAGATACCCGTAGAAGGGTCGTACTTGATTCCAAGATCAATATGCTCCTGAATACCGAAACCAAAGCATCCAGTATCACTGAAATTGCGCCTCAGCAATTCGTATTCCTTCACCTTCAAGCCACTTTCGAGAAGCTGCATTGCCTTGTCACCTCTGACTGTGACATAGCATGCAATCTTTTCGTTACGCCTGATACCGAAGGATCGAACAGTGTATCGTGCCTTGGAGAAAACAGGGGTTTGCCCACTCAGTTGCTCCAACACCTTAGCAGCTCTGGTGAGACGATCGCCGAGATGTTGAGAACCAGCTTCTATAGGATACCATGTATTTTTTCTGCATGGGTTGATTTACATGGAATATATATAGAGAAATATTACGAATACCATGTATTTTTTTTTCTTCTATCCGACATCTTCTTCTTCTTAGTCGGTTAATCTATTTTCTCTCTTTTTTTCTCTATCCTTCTTTTAGTTATTCTTTCCCCCTCTCCCATCTCCTCTCTCTATCTCGATAAAAGAAAAAAAAAGTTGCTTATTTTTCTCTCACCCGTTTATTATTATTATTATTATTATTATTATTATTATTATTATTATTATTATTATTATTATTATTATTATTATTATTATTATTATTATTATTATTATTATTATTATTATTATTATTATTATTATTATTATTTTTTATCAATTGGACAGATATTTCCACAGAGGAATTCTCTAGCGATGTGTTTCGCGGTTTCTGTCCAGTCTTCACGTTTGAAGTTTCCAGTCCTCACATTTGAAGTTTATTCGTTTTGAAGTTTATTCGTTCCGACTGCGGGAGCGAGTTAGCAAGGGATTGTCCAGTCTTCACATTCGTCACGTTTCGACTGCAGGGGCGTGTTAGAGAATATTATATTATAGAAGTCTTGTAATATTAGGATTATAGCATGATTGAGTTACCTAGATTAGTTAGGATTTAGTTACGGGTAACCTAGTCAAACTCTATTAGCTTGCATCATTTCTCTATATATATTCTATGTAATCAACCCATAACACAATGGGGGTTTGTATTACGTATTATTAATTCTCTCTTTCTCTTTTCTATTCTTCCTATTATATTATATTATAGAACTCTCCTAATATTAGAATTCTAGTATGATTCGGTTATCTAGATTAGTTAGGATTTAGTTACCTAGTCAAACTCTATTACCTTGCAATACTTCTCTATATATATTCCATGTAAATCAACCTATAACACAATGGGGGTTTTCTATTACGTATTGTTATTTCTCTCTTTCTCATATTCCATTCTTCTTATATGGTATCAGAGCACTAGGTTTTTTAACCTAGCTGCCATTCTTCTCCATGGCGGTGACCACCCAATTTTCTCCCCCGGTGGTGGTACTCTTAATATCTTTCTTTTTTTATCCTTTCTATGAACACTACCCGACTTTTCTCCCTCCCCGGTGGTGCATCTTCTCTATCTTTTTCTTCTGCTTCTTCTCTATGACCTAAAACCTAGCTGCCGCCTTTTTTCTCCATGGTGGTGACCACCCAATTTTCTCCCTCCCCCGATGGTGGTACTTTTAATATCTTTTTTTTTTTTTTTTATCTTTGCCATGAACACCACCCGAATTTTCTCCCTCCCCCGGTGGTGTATCTTCTCTATATTTTTTTTCCAGTTCTTCTTCCTCTTTTCTTCTCCATTGGCCTAAAACCTAGCCGCCGCCTCTCTTCTTCTCCATGGCCGGCGACCACCAAACCAATTCTCTCCCTCCCGGTGGTGGTATTCTTCTCTCTATAAATCTTCTTCTATCACATCCATGAAATCCACCCAAATTTCCTCCCTCCCCGGTGGTGGTACTCTTCTCTTTTATTTTATATTATTTTCCGACATCTTCTTCTTCTTAGTCGATATTTCAATAGAGGAATTCTCTAGCATTGTGTTTCGCGACTTCTGTCCAATCTTCACTTTTGGAGTTTCTTCGTTCCGATTGCGGGAGCGTGCTAGCAAGTGATTGTCAAGTCTTCACGTTCGTCACGTCTCAACTGCGGGGGCGTGTTAGAGAATATTATATTATAGAACTCTCCTAATATTAGGATTCTAGTATGATTCGGTTATCTAGATTAGTTAGGATTTAGTTACCTAGTCAAACTCTATTACCTTGCAATATTTCAATATATATATTCCATGTAATCAACTCATAACATAATGGGGGGTTTCTATTATATTACGTATTATTATTTCTCTCTTTCTTCAATTCTATTCTTCCTATATTATGCTCAAAAAATGCAAACTTAATCTTTTCAATCAATTTGATATTTTTGTTTATATACAAGATACACACTCAAGTGTTGTCATCTTCTTTTTTCCACCACACAAGTTTCAATAACATTCAATTAGGTATTCTAATTTAATGTTAATTGACTATCTAACCTATTTTATAGGGGTCCAGACAAAATTTAAAATAGTCCTCACATTGTCCTGAGATGTATAAAAGACTAAAATATACCCTAATATTTTAATATGCTCCAATTTCATCCTTTAATTTAATTTAACCTCAACTTGACCCCAAATTTCACAAATTATTCAATTTTTACCCAAAACTCAATTTTGAGTACAATTTCGCCCGTCATCGCCGTTGACTTTTTTTTTCTTATCTTTAGCATCTTTTTGACGCATTTAAACATCAATATTGCTGTGAGCCATATTAACTATATTACTGTTTAACACAGTACTATTAATTATACTACAATTTAACACAATAATATTACTATACAACTCTCTAGCATAGTAATATGAACACAAGAAAAATCACTATTATTGTGTGATAGAGTAATATTAATACTGTTCAATAAAGGCAAACATGATAAAAAAACCTAAAAAGTAATATTGATGTGGTTGACAGTAATATTAATGTCATCCACAGTAATATTACTGTAACAACAATAATATTGCCGTTAACCACAATAATATTATTTTATTTACAGTAATATTACAAAAGTAGACTATATTATTACGTTAATCGATCAACCTATCAAACAAAACAAAAAAACCAAAAAAACAATTATATTGATGTGGTTGACAGTAATATTATTGTGTTTACAGTAATTTTACCGTCAATGACGGTAATATAATTACTTTGACTTATCAACAAATCAAGCAAAATAAAAAAAACCCCAAAAACTAATAATATTGTTGTGGTTGACAATAATTATATTGTCAATGACAGTACACTTACGTAAATGTACTCTCAGCGACAATATAACTATTGTGAATGACAGTACAATTACAATCAATGTTCAGGGGCCGGCGAACAAAAAATGGATAAAAATTTTGGGGAAAAAAACACTGAAAAAATTCAACGCTGGAAAAGCATACAAAAAAAAAAAAAAAATCAATGCGAGAGACCGGCGGCGAAAAAAAAAAAGACAAAGCTGAAAACCAGCGGCGAAACAAATATTTCAGAAAAAAAGTAAAAATTAAAATTTTGTGGTCAAAATTAATTAAATTGAAGTTTAATTGAGTTCAATTAGGAATTGAGTTTAAATGGTTGGGGGTAATTTTGTCATACACATTAATTTTTCCTTTTTTTATATGGTCCATTACAAATAAGCTCATCATCCCATACTTATTCATAAAGGGGTCCAGATAAATTTTTTTTTTTACAAAAATGTCCACACATTGTCCAGAGATGTATAAAGGACAAAAATACCCTCTCACATTTTAATATGCTCTAATTCCATCCTTTAATTTATAACATCAATTTGACCTCAGATTTTACAAATTATTCAATTTTCACCCAAAATTCAATTTTGAGTACAATTTCACCCGTCACCGCCGGTCGACGGCATTGACTTTTTTTTTTCTTCTTCTTTTCTATTTTGTTTTGTTTATTTTCTTCTTTTCTCCTGAATTTTATGCCGATTTCCGCGTTGACTTTTTTTTTCTTTTTTTTTCTCTCTTTTGTCATGTTTTTTCCGCTGGTCTCCGGTGTTGACCTTTTCAATTTTTCTTTTGTTAGAATTATTTTTTACTTTACATCTTTTTGCCCCGTTTAAACATCAATATTATTGTGGTTGATAGTCATAATAACTATATTACTATTTAACACAATAATATTGCTATATTACTCTCCATCACAGTAATATTAACACAAAAAAAAATTATTATTATTGTGTAATAGAGTAATATTAGTATGTTGATTGTTCAATGAAGGCAAACATAATAAAAAAACGAAAAGATGTAATATTGATGTGGTTGACAGTAATATTTATGTCATCCACAGTAATATTACTGTAACAACAATAATATTACCTGCAACCACAGTAATATTATTGTGGTTACAGTAATATTACAATAGTAGACAGTAATATTATTACGTTAATCGGTCAACAAATCTACTAAAACAACAAAACAACAAAAAATAGTATTGATGTGGTTGAAAGTAGTATTATTGTGTTTACAGTAATTTTACTGTCCATGACAGTAATATAATTGCGTTGACTTATCAACAAATCAAAAAAAAAATGCCAAAAAAAAATAATATTGTTGTGGTTGACAGTAATTGTACTGTCGCTGGCTGACAGTACAATTACGTAAATGTACAGTCAGCTACAATATAATTATTGTCAATGACAGTACAACTATGGTCAGCGTTCAGCAGCGGTTGTAAAAAAATAGATACAAATTTTTAGGGAAAAAAAAAACACTAAAAATAGTCAACGTTGGAACTGACGGCGGAAAAAGCATACAATTTTTTTTTTTTTTTAAAAAGCCAGTGCTGTAGATCAGAGGCGAAAACCGGCGGCAAAAAAATATTTCATAAACAAAAAAGTTAACAAAAAAAAGAGTCAGAATTCAATTTTTGTGGTCAAAATTGATTAAATTGAAGTTTAATTGTGGTTACAATCAGGAATTAAGTTTAAGGGGTAATATGCTATGAGTCCCTCAAAGCAAACCTAATTTGGAATAAATGACAAGTTCAAATCCAATCTTTTAATTAAATCCTTAGTTTGAAATAATATGACATACATCACTAATCTTTTTTTATCCCTATATTACCCTTATACCTTAAATATTTTAACCTACATATATTACGTTTCTTGTACCAGATTTATTTCTTTTTATTCCTTTTGTTTTCTCCGCCCCTCCCCTCCTCTGATTCCCTCTCTCTTTTTTCTCTCACTCTCTGTCTCTCGCCCTCTCCCCTCATCTGTCGATGTTCCTCTCTCTTTTTCTCTTACTCTCTGTCTCTCGCTTTCTTGACCGATCTCCATACAACTATCCTTTTTTTCTATTTTTGCTAAGGCACGAATATTGTGCCGGAAGCGCAACGGAGGTGGATGCGAATCTGACGGTGGCGTCGGAGGAGATGACGGAGTGAGTAGCGGAGTAGCGGTGAATCTATTCCGGCGGTAGATCTGAAGGCGCATCGTTTTTCGGAAGAGATGAGTCCAAGTTTGTGAGTCGAACGAATATGGTGGTGGCCGATTATGTGGGGATGGTTATCGGAGGCGGTGGCTATGGCGTTGACGCCGGTGGTGCTAGATCTAGGGTTTCATAATGAATAAAGGCGGTTGTTGTGGCAGATCTAGAGTTTCATAGTGAATAACGGCGGATATGGTGGCTGGGATTAGGTGGCTGCGAGTGGCAGCGGCTGCAAGCTAGGGTTTGGTGACGGTTGGGAGTTATTTGCTTCTAGGGTTTGGAACAGTAAACCGTAGTAGACCATAGTATACTGTAGTACACCATAAGCATAATATACCATAGTATAACATAGTACACCATAATATTTCATAGGCTACTACAATATTGACAGCAGATAAAATTTAAAAACAAATGTAAATTAAATAAAAAAACAAAATTCTTTTTTTTTTTTTATAATTTTCAATATTATGTAGGAAAAAAAGAAATTTTTTAATGTTTTTTTATAATAGTGTAAAAAGAATATAATTTGATGTTTATAATAATGAAAAGAATACGACATGGAAAAAAAAAGAGAGAGAAACGTATTCTACGTTATTTGATGTAGATTTCATTTTTTATTTGTGAAGGGCAGTTTTGGAATGAAATTTATAAAGGATGTGAAGCAAATGTTTAGTTAGGCTTGTCATTTAGTTCTAATAAATTTTGTCACCAGGGACTTATATCTTAAGACCCCTAAGTTTAAAGGGTTATAGAGAATTTTGTCATATACATTAATTTTTCCTTTATTTATATTACATATTAAAAGGATGGGCTTATTGTCGAAAGAGAAATAACCCCTGAACTTAGAATAATGAATATGATTAGTGAGGGACTTATGCACAAAAACCCCTTATTTATAATACATATTAAAGGGATGGACTTACAGGCGAACGAGATATAACCCCCGAACCTAGAATAATAAAGATGGTTGGTCAGAGCCTTATGCATAAAAAACCCCTTTTTATATTGTAAACATATCCGTTCCCATTAAATTCGTGTTTTTTTTTAGAAACAAAAATAAAGTTTGTTTGTGTTTTGCGAACATACAATTTGTATTGTACCCAGTCAAATCATATCAAAAAGGTGTTGGGAAAACGTAAAATGTGAAAATAATTTGATAGATAAAGTGATTTTGTTTGTATTTTAGTGAAGATATGTTTTTACTGTTTCAGTCAAATCATGTTTGTTAGAGAGATAAACATTTGATTTTTTTTTTTGGAGAGTTTTTGAAAATGTTTTAGAAAGATAATTTTATTATGGGGAAATAGTGAAAAGAATTTGGAAACGGTAACAAACATAGCGAAGCTTTCATCTTATATTTAATCCCAAAATTGCCCTTTCACTATCTTCTTCTCACTACTCCCATTCCCATGTCCGTTTTTCCATTTTTTTTTCTAAATAATTATCATTTTTTATTTTCTAATTTTTATTATTATCATTTTTTAATTTTTTTTATAATTATTTGTCTCGTTTAAAAAAAAAATTCGTTGTATTAATCGACTATCAACTAAAACATAGTCGAGTAAGGAACTGACTACTAAAGTCGTTGTTGAATAATGAAATTGACTACTAAAACTAACGAAAACAACCATACCGTCTATGAATCTAAGCAATACAACCAACCGCAAAAAATAACTGAAACAACTACAGAAATCCAAAAATGAATTGGAAATTGTAGTCGATTAGAAATGACTTATTAATTTGCTTGCCGACCAAGAGAGCCTTAATCGACTACTGAAACGTAGTCGATTATCAATCTCCAACCTCCGCTAACTTCCTCCGCATGCGCCGATCTACACAAAAAAACCCTACATTTGCTCCCAAGTCGTCACCACACTGTCGCCACACCACACCTTCACCATCCCCACCTCAACCCCCTATGTCCTCGACGCAATCTAGCCAAAAAACCTAGATCTGCCGCCGTCAAGTTGAGTGCTCTCGCCACCGTCGCTTCCCGTCTGTATGTTCCTCCGCCGTCACTGCCATCACAGAACCACCCTTTAATGGCTGGCAAATTGAAGCAAGTCAGTGTCAGTGATGAAGGATGAGGAAGCAACTCGCCACCAACTCCACCACTTTCGCCTGCATCTGAAGTCCTTCCTCCTCATCCAGCGACAACCTCTCGTAGGCCACGTTAGTAAAAGATGCCGCCATGATGATGCCAGGTCCCGCAACAATCAGAGAGGCGACAAATGAAAGCCGCTTGATCTTCCATGGCCTTCTACCCCAGCACACTCTGACGACGATTCCTTCGGGATCCAAGTCATAGGAGCCTTGGCCCATTACTCCCAATTTGGGTTTAGAGGCCTCCATGCAAAATCACATAAGAGGTCTGGAAAATGCAAAATGATATAAGGGGACAGTTCTGGTCAGAAATAAAGACGGAACTAGAAAAATGTTCGTCTTCTGAATAATGTTAAATAAATTATTAATTTTCATATGCATCATTATTAAATAATTTTGATTAAATTATTGACAAAAGTAATATAATAATTTTTAAAAAATATAAACAATCGCGGTTCAATACTTTCAAGTTGCACACATCTATTATTAATTACTATTTTCAATATAATCTCCACTATCGAAAAATATAAAGTATTGAATCAATTCAATATATAAACAAATGCATGACTTAGTACAAACTCACTTATATTATTAAACTCAAAATTGTGAAAAATTCGAATGAAAAATAAAATAAGATGTTTAATTAAAAAAAATAGATTATAAATCATTTCAATTAATTTAACATAAAATATTGATAAGAACTTATTAAAATTATTAATTATTTTATCATAGGACAATTATTGACAAGAACATATTTCTTACAAACATATAGATGATGTTTATTTTAACAAAAATAGATTATAACTCATTGCAATTGATTTTCCTACTTCAAAATAAAACTATAGATGATGAGTAGAATCAAAATATCATGATGTTATTTTTCTTTTAATAATTGGTTTAATAACAACTTAAACGGAGATAGTATTGACAAGAACACATTAATCGAATTGACTATTTATAATTAAAGTATAGTATCTTTTTAATTGAATTCTGTCATAAAAAATAGTAAAATATAATTCATAAAAATCGTAAGAGTAAATCGTAAGATTTAAATCGGTTAAGCTCAAGTTCTTTCATATCGTAAGCTTTATTCAAGGATTTAAATTGATTAAGCTTAACTATTGAGAATGACATACTAATCAAATTAACTGTTTATTAGTTAAGTAATATCTTTTTAATTGAATTTTATTATAAAAAAACAATAAAATTTATAAAAACCGCAAGAATCAAATCGTAGATCGTATGATTTAATAATTTTTTTACATTTACATTCTATTCAAATATTTGAATTGAATCGTAAGATTTAATTCAAATAAGACGGGAGATGCATATAGACCTCCTCGTGTAAGTCACCATGAAGAGAAGCGTTATTTACGTCAAGCTGGTGTATTTCCCAGCCTTTAATTACAGCAATTGCAAGGAATGTCCGAACACTTACTAGTTTAGCCGCTGGAGCAAATTTCTCATCATAGTCAATACCCTCCACTTGAGTATCTCCACGGACCACAACACGGGCTTTGTACCGTTCAATTGAGCCATCTGAATTGTACTTAAGCTTGTAAACCTGTTGAGTGTAGATTTTACGCTCAATACGTTTACTTTACGTGGATCTTTTATTGAGATTAAATTATATTTGTGCTTTAATTGCTTGATTTTGTGTTTTATAAGTGAAAACAAGAATTAGGTGTCCATGAAGAAAAAAAAGATAAAAAAGAAAGGAAAAAGTTGCAAATAAGGAAATAAATCAAATTGGAAGAAGGAATCTCACCACAACTTTGGCAGTGTCCATATTTCGAGCATATCTCTCGCATACAAACTCCAAATCAGCTGATTTTGGCGGCATTGGAAAGCTAATTTCAAGGGCTACAATTCTTATTTACGCAACATTCCAAAATTCGGACTCCAACATGGAGAAATTCGAAGAACAAATCCTAATGGGGGAAAGTGGCGGAAATTGATTCTTATTAGGTTTCCACTACTTCCTTATCAAGAAAAGCCTATAAAAACAACAAGTCTCTACACCATAAAGACAAAATTTTACACCACAATACGCGAGAACGAAGATCAACGAAGACTCAAGCATAGTTTTTCTTATTTAATTTATTTCTTTTATTTTCTTTATCATAAGAATCACGAGTAGCTAAGTCTTTAGTTTCTAGGATTTTATTTGAAACCCTATGTGGGATTTATGAACCCTATTCTATGATTTTATGCAAGTTTTAATTCCGGATTATTTCTTCTACTTATTTTATTAAGTTCATGAAACTGGCCACTTTATGTGCTTTTATGTTATTGTTAATCGCATGAATCGAATGATCGGGTTAATAATTAGAACTGTGGTAGAAGAGCCTTTGTGGTATTAACATAGGAATATAGTTAATCTCTTAGGTAGCCATTATTGAGATTTGTGCTTAATGTTGTGTTCTAGAATTAATTGCGTTGGAATACAGTGATTGAATCTAGAGTATTAGAATCGTAATACACGCGGAAGCGGGTTATGATTAATTTAGCATCTCAGGTTAATAATCCGGGTTAATTACTTGCATAATTGAAGGAATTGGGGGAATAATAATCACATAGGGGGAAGAATAAAATCCTAGGCTTGTTTACTCTGATTAAATTTTCGTGTTTAATTGTTTTCGTGCTCTTGTCTTTTTAATTTGCTTTTTAATTTAGTTAATTCTCTCTAAAGTCGACTGTGTAGGGTGGGCTTGATAATAATTGGTAGAATTTAGCGTCTAGTATTAGATAATTAAATATTCCCTGTGGGTTCGATATCCGGACTTAAAAATCCACTTTATTACTTGTACGATATGTGCACTTGCGTGTAGGTATTACCACCAACAAAACCCACTTACAACTAATGAGTTTTTTACTAGGTGGAAGATCAGAAATAGTCCAAGTGCCATTGCGATCCAAAGCGTAAATTTCCGTTTGCATTGCCTGACGCCATTTCAGATACTGCACAGCATCATTAAATGTACGGGGTTCGACCCCAACATATATAGCAGCTAAAAATTTCGTGTGAGACTGCGAAAAATTATGACAAGTAACATAATTCGCTAGAGGAAACCGCGTACCAGAGGAGCCGGTGGATGTGTGTGATGGTAAGGGGTGTAATATGCGAGCCGGGTGACAAACGAAATAATGAAGATATGTTGGTGGCCGACGAGAGCGAAGACCAAGATCAAGAAGAAACTCAGAACTGTTGTCAGATCGTGTCGAGGTGGAGGGCTCGGGAGGCTGATCTGATGGCGTCGAGGTGGAGGGATCGCTGGGCTGATCCGATGATTCATCAAAGGAAGCTGCTTCCCCGGAATCTAGGTGTGGGGGATGAGGTATCTCATTCACAGAGTAGTCCCAATTCAAATCCAAAGCTTGTATCAAAGGGAAAGGTGCAATAGTAGATGCAGGTTTAGGATTTGAGGCATATGGAAACACATGTTCATTAAATTCAACATCTCGAGATACAAACATAGTATGAGTTTCGAGATCCATGACTTTCCATCCTTTCTTCCCTTGAGGATAACCCAAGAACACACATTTCCGACTATGTGGAGCAAATTTATCCCTAGAGTGATCTTCATGTGATATAGGAGTAGGGGTCCGATTTATTAAGTGTGCAGCAGTAAGGACGCACTCTCCCCAAAATTCAATGGGCAAAAATGCTTGAAATAATAATGCACGAGCGACATTTAGAATATGTCGGTGTTTTCGCTCAACTCGGCCGTTTTGCTGTGGACTGTCAACAACGCTAGTTTGGTGAATGATACCATTGTGAGCATAAAAATCCATCATAATATTGGAGGTAAACTCCGTACAATTATCACTCCCAATAATTTTCACCAATGTAGTAAATTGAGTTTTAGCAAATTCACAAAACTGTCGTAAGAAAGAGCTTGCTTCGCATTTCTGATGCATAAGATAAACCCACGTTGCCCTATTATAATCATCCATAATAGTACAAAATAGCTTGCACCAGAAATAGTCGATTTTCCATAAGGACCCCAAATATCCCAATGTACCAATTCAAAGAAATGTGTGGCACAACTATTACTACTAGGAAAACTAGACCGTGTTTGTTTTTCACGACAACAAATATCACATAAAGACTACTAATTTGGAAAAATAATTTTACTCCCATTAATTTGTAAATAAGACATAGGCTTGGAAGAGGGATGACCCAACTGACGATGCCACAAGTCGTAAGAATCAGTTGCTCGAGCTACTAAGACTGTTCCAACTGTAACTGGTCTGTACTGGTACACCCCTCCTCGTGACTCACCCAATCCAATTGGACTTCTCATTGTGTGACCCTGCATAATACATAAACAATCAGTAAATATCACAAAACAATTAGCATCACGAATCAATTTGCAAACCGACACCAAATTAACCGTCAAATTAGGAACGTAGAGCACATGATGAAGTATAAGGCCTGGTTGTAAGATAAAATTTCCATCTTTTGTAGCCGTGGTACTTTTTCCATCGGGTAACTCAACGGAAGATGGAGTAATATCATGAACATCATGCATTAAAAGAAATATTACCCGTCATATGATGTGATGCCCCACTATCAATTAGCCAACAAACATTGGATATAAGCTTACCAGACAACTTATCGCCATCAGGACTTGGCTCAATTAGAGCAAGGAGGCGCTGCAATCGATCCGAAGAGATACCCAGGACACCGGTCGACGGTCCAAAGTGCTGAGATACTGCAGCAAAGGCGTGGCTAGGTTGCACCGCGTGAGGACTGGGAACACCCCTTTCCACGTCCTCTGCCACGATTAGTTGTAGGAGAGATACCAAGCCACGTCCAACAACGCTCAATAACATGGTCTTGGCGTTGACAAAAAGTGGAGAATGGGCGACCGGATTGAATAGTCGGAGAAAACGGTTGAACCTGGGCAGCAAATCCCACGGGTGGTCTTGTTGTTTCACTAGGGTGCATAGCGGACTAGTGGGTTTCTTCCTGAGTTACCATAGAGTACATTCGATCAATATCTAGAAGTGGTTCCATATTGATAATATGTGTGCGAAGAGTATTCTATGACTCATCTAAACCGATGAGAAATTGGTAAACTTTGAGATTGATGAACCAGGTTAAGATAGGTGACCCGTTTTCACAAGAACACTTTTCTAGAGGGGATAGGTTATCGAGATCTTCCCACATGCCCATAAATTGAGTATAATATAACATAACTGAAACTCCCGATTGTTTCGACATGGTGAGATCGGACCACAATTTTTATATTTTAGGACCATTCTTAAGCAAATACCTAGTTTTCAAACAATCCTACAAGATTTTAACATTCGAAAGACGGGAAACAGTAGCCCTAATAGAGTCATCAAGGGTGTTGGCTATCCAAGAGCAGAGCATAGAATTCACTATTTCCCATGCCATGAACTTTGGGTCGGTTTTATCAGGTTTGTTTATGGAACCATCAACAAAGCCAATTCTATTTGTATTTTGAGATCTCAGTGCTAGAAGAATAGCCTGTTCTCAAGAAAAATACTTTCCACCTTTTAATTTAATGAGTTAAAATGGAGCCTGGGCTAGACGACTGATGAAAATATAATAATAAGACGAAGAAGGATCGGTGATAGAAAACATTGGAGTTGCAGCAATTTCTTCACCATCCTTGGCCATGGCTGAAGAATAAAGACGCCGAGATAATTGGTCGGTGGTGGCTATAGAAGTAGGGTAGCGGAAGTGTATTATAACTTAAGCTCTCGTACCATAATTGTGGCACCCCTCTCTCGATTATATGTAATCTCAGCGGAAGACTTTTTAAAAATGATTATTGTGGATATAAATTTACGTAAATTTTTTTCCTTTTAAATCAGAGGGAGAGAGGTCACACTATACTAGACCCTAAACAGCCAATTAACACAAATACATGCTACATGCAAGACTAGAAAATAACTAGGCCTGATGGACTAAATGCAAGTTCGGACAGATTCAGTGCAGAAACTTAAAAAAATAATTCCTCTTAAACTACTCATGCGAATGACCCCACAATAATACCATACCATCTATAATGGGTCTAAATCACCTAGTTAAAACAGTTTTGAAAGATGCTTGGCCATTCCGGGAGAAATAAGTAAAATGGCACAGTGACTCACTTTAAAATCAAGAACAGGGGAGGGAGTTTTGAAAATTCATAATAAATTACTCATTGATCCAAAAACTACTAAATTGTACCCCAAGGCAGAAAACTAAGATAAAAACATTTTAAATATAAAAAACTGAGTTTTTCACAACCAATTAAAACTGAACAACCACAAACATTCAGTTTTGATAAAGAAACCAAATTCCTAGAAAACGAAGGTACATAAAAAGTGTTAAGATCCATCTTGTGACCCATCTCTAATATGAGGCGATGAGTGCCAACAAGCACCACTTTAGATTCGAGACGGTTCCCCATATAGATGTACTTTGCACTTTCCTCCGGTTTCCGAGTTGTAAGGAATCCCTGTAATGAATTTATGAAATGAGTTGTAGCACCAGAATCAAGCCACCAAGTGTATGAAGGAATTTCAATAAAATTTGATTCATAACATATAAAAGAAAGATGAATACCTTTCTTTTCGAAACAAGCCTTACGTTTCTCACAGTCCTTCTTTACGTGTCCGTTTTTGTTACAAATGTAATAGGTAACAACAAAAGCATTTCCATGACCCTGACTACTTTCACCAGGTTCATATCTTTTGTTTGGTGTGAATTTCTTTCCACTCTTCACAAATTTCCCTTTCTTCTCCATATTTCCATGGGTTACAACCAATGCAAAGTGATTTCCTTCTTGCTTTAATCTCACTTCCTTTTGAATACACATATTAGTCAGCTCATTCAAATTCCACTTGTCTTTTTGAGTATTATAGTGGATTTTGAATGGGCCGAATTTTGATGGAAGTGAGTTGAGGATAAATTGCACAAGGAAGGACTCTTCCACTTTAATGTCAAGAGCTCCAAATTTGGTAGCCTTATCAGTCATATTCAGGATGTGTTCCTCAATTCCCTTATCCCCAACATATTTCATGGTAGTCAATTCAGGCATGAGTCTCCCTGCAAGCGACTTGTCAGCTGATTTAAAGCGTTCTTTAATAGCCGCTAACAGTTCCGTAGCATTGTCAACCTCGGGAAGAGAAGTCTTAATGCTATTAGCAACGGTCATTCTAATAAGCATAAGACTAAGCCTATTGGACTTGAAGCATCCGTTAATTCCCCAGGTTTTTCAGTAAGCAATGCTAGGTCCAAATCCATAACACCCAAGGTGAATTGAATTTGTTGATACCATTCGGAGAAATTTGATCCACTGAGAGTCTTAATACCAGAAGCATGCGAGTACAACGAAGTAGGAATAGCAACTGAAATGAATACGACAAATATAATAAGATAAGATAAAAAGATGCTCATATAAGACCTTGAGTGAAATAAGATGAACTATCGATATCACTACAAGTTCTCCTTTGGGTGAAATATAATATATCTATTGTTCACTCTATGTTGGTGTAAATAATCTTTTATAACACCTAAGTAGTGTCTAACATAATTTATCTCACTCGTCAATTAGTCATATTACCTTTAGGTAAACAATTCTAATTGCTACGTAATACAAATTATCATACCCTACCGAGTTCATAATTAATTAAAATCGAATATCTTTTGAGCTAGTCTCAATTTCTTAATTATGACTGCAATTTGAGATTATTATAATCTTTAATATCATTTAAATGATTAAACCTTCATATGTTCTTATATTTATATGATTTTACTAATCTAGATCACTTTAGCAACTACAAGATTAGTAAATTTCATAACTATAAAACTGATAATATTCTCGTTATTTTATTTGAGTGATAACAGTAACAACACATTTTGCATAAATCACATAAGTAGTTTACTGCATATAAGACACTAACATAATGCACATATAAGAATAATCCAAATCTCATATGGTCGGTGCACAAAACTGCATACATGTGCTGTATAATTATTCTATTATATATCATGACTTTTACTTCCTACTGACACATTTAATTAATACGCTAATATACTACTAGAGAGAAATATGTCAATTACAGTACAGAAGATATTCATAATAAAAATGCGTCAATTGAAATTCTCATATAATGAACAACAAGCCATCACAATTAGTTGAACACATGAACCAGATTTGTTATTATCAAAACATCAACCACAATATTATTCACCAAAATAGGGAGCAAGATAAATTAAGATAAATCGTCAATAATCAGTCTCAATTTATTATGCACAAAACGACTATAGCAAAATAATAATTTCGACTCAAAATTCAGTTTCATACAATCATAAAACCATATAATAAATTAATAAATTATAAGTTCTAAGATGAATTGATTTCAAAACCCTCCTCTGATACCAATTGAAAAACTTTTATTTAACGTTATGCGGAAATCCTAGTAACTGATTCTTGAAATCAAATTCATCTTAGGAGTATAATCACAAAATTGAGATTATCGACATACCGTTTGCCATGGATTCCGATAGAAATGATGAACAAGGATAATAACAATCTACAAGCCAAGTCATCTCCAAAATCTCCTTGTGAGAATATTATTCGTAGGCACACCTTCTTCTCTCTAATTGGGAATTACACACACACACACACACACACACACACATATATATATATATATATATATATATATATATATATATATATATATATATATATATATAACTTTAAAATAATTATAATAATTGTCATATTCATTATTATTAATATTAAAATCTCCACTAATTAATAAAAAGTGCATATATATTTAACTTTGAAAAATATGAAGGATTAAGGTTCAACCCTTGTAATTTAAAAGAAAGATTGAGTTTTGAATTTTTTTGATGTTTGAAATTTGAAATTATAATTTTGAATTTTGAATTTTGAAATTTTGAAAAATCTCTCAATAATTATTTTCACTTATAAATACCGTCAACCCAATCTTCATCCATTCATTTTCACAGCCTTCATTTTATTTATTTTATTTCTCAAAGTCTTAATCGTTTCAATTTTTCTGAAATGTTGGTAAAAATTTATTCTACTATTCATTTTGACAAAATACAACTCGCATCCGGAGAAATCCAAACAAAATGGAAATATTGCACGATAAGTACATTTATTCATGTTTTATCTTCTAATTGTTTATTGCGTACTATTGTTATTCTTTTTAGAAATATTACAATTTTGAAGTTACAATTGATTATGGTTCATTACTACGGCATGTACAAGAGAAGCATCTAATTCAATTCGACTCCGCTCAAATACAAATGTCACCGTCGACCGAAGACACGTTTGCATATACCGATATTGAACTAAGCATGTTTCAATCATTGGAGGAAACACGCGCAATGCGTGAAAAAAAAAATGATTCGATTTAAACGAGGGTGAGTTCTTCAATAATAATTTGAAGTTAAAAACTGTTTAGTGTTTTAATTTTTTTTTTTTATTTAAAGCTAAGCTCAATTTTTTCAAGTTTGAATTTACTTTTTTATTTCTTTATTGTAATTCTTCAAATAAAAAAGAAAAAGAAAAATCGATTTAGACCCGGACCCGGTGGACCCACCCCGGACCTGGACCCCCCTAAAAGTCAGAATCGGGTCCCCTAAAAGTTGGTCTCGGACCCAGGCCCGACCCGTGACTATGTCTACGTGAGGCTAGCATACGACCATGGGGGGCCATGCCCCTCAACAAATTTTAGAAAAAAATGTTTATAATTATTAATCATTCGACTAACTTAACGTTGAAATCTCTACTAATTATTCATGAAGTATGAATGAAAATTAATTAACTATAAATTTTTTTGTTTGAAAAAAGGTTCATGTCGAACCTAAACTCACTCGTAGCTAAAAAAGATCTTCAATTATCCCAACCAAATTCACGTGCAAGTCAGGTGCAAATCGCATGCATGTTATGTGATTATATAATTATAGGTGCAAATTCATGCTTATTTTCCTAGCAAACATTTTTAAGAATGAATAACGATTCAAGGTATAATATTAATTCGATGATGTTATGTATAGACACAAAACTGAAATATTTAATAAGTATGTTTGAATATAATATTATATGATTTTCGCTTATTTTGTTTAAACATAATGGGATTTAATACATAATTCAATTTGTTTTAAATCCCACTATGTGTAAACAAATTAAACGAAATGACATATAATATTATATGAACCAAGAGTTGAATTGCACGAACTACATCAGAGAATTTCGTGTAATTCCTCCACAAAATGAATTAAAATTTTGAATTTTTAACTGTTTCGCATTGATTTCCACGGAACAGAAGGTTATCATTCGTGGAAATCTATGCAAAATGCAACAAACAAAAGTATTCTACTTCGTGGTACCTAGCACACAATGCATCCATCCATTTCGTGCTTCGTAGCATGAAATAAAAGCGATTTATTTCAATTAGATCGATTCAACTATAGACCTAATTTAATCGATGCAATTTGTTAACTAAACAACAAGATGAAATTAAATTTACGTAAACAATTAATTATTTACCTCCGCATAACTACTCGTTTACGTTAACAACAATACAACAAATTAGAAGAAATAACTTTAACTTAAAAGGTATCATTACATCATATTAAATCCGTACGTCCTAATGCAGGCTCACGTTTATCAAGATATATGGCGAGAAGTCGACAATTGGGTACACAGTGATGCCTTACACCATTGCACTTCTGTCTTCGAGCATCTGGCTCTACTACTACAGGGCCATACAGAAAGATGACCGTTTGCTAGTTGGCATTAATGCATTCGGTTGCGTTGTCGAGACAGTGTACATTGCTTATTCACTTACTCAACGTCAGGTAAATCTTTGTGGTAATTTTGTAAGATAATTAATTAAAAAGAAATAACCAATTAGAAAATCAATGTTAGTTAGTTTAATTCTTATTTTTTGTAGATTCGGACTCTCGGTCTCCCGAGCCTCCTCTCGTGCATACTATGCACTATTATCCCTTTCACATTATTTACGTGGAAAGAAAATACGAAGGACGTTATTGTTAGTTGGATTTGCTTTGGGGCGTCCATTTCCGTGTACTGGGATGATATATACAAAAATAAAAAAATTGCTATGTTTTTTTTTAAATTAAATTATTTTTATTTGTTAATACTTTTAATATATTTTTTAAGGTTCGAGTTATCAGGACACACAATGTGGCTTTCATGCCGATCACACTGTGTTCTCACAGTGAACGCCGTTATCTGGGGCGTTTATGACTTCCTTAATGAAGATGCCGCCCAAAAGATCTTCAATTTTTACAACCAAATTCACGTGCAAATCAAGTGCAAATCACGTGCATATTATGTGATTATACGTGCAAATTCGTACTTATTTTTCTAAGCGAGCATTTTAAAAAACAATAATGATTCGAAAGAAAAGGAATATGATATTCTTTAATATTTGCATCAATTTGCCCCCGTGTTCTTGAAAAATTGTCTCAATGTGCCCATCGCTGTTAGTTGTCAGACATTGACCTTAACACCATTTGATCTAAACTCTGAAATTACAAAAATGTCACCTCTCTGAAATTACAAAAATGCCACCTCACGGCGCTAGCCACAATTTTTTATTTTATTTTATTTTCAATAATTATTTAAATTGGGAGGGGTGGCTTTTTTGAAATTTTTAGACTTATATCATACGGCGTTAAGGACAAAGGTCTGAAATTAACGGCGATGTCCACATTGAGACAATTTTCCAAGTATTAAGGGACAAATCGATGCAATTGAGAGTAGAATGATACAAAGTGATATCCATCCAAAGTACAAGGGGGGGAAATGGAGTTTACCAAAAAAAAATAGATGAGATCATGGCTCCGCTACTGGTTGTATTATTTGAATAGTCTTTATGTATCCAATATACAATCTCGTCCAGATTGGAAGTATGTCAGAACGATTGAAAACAAGTTCAGATTTTATTTCCTGCTAGGAAAGATAGTAAAAATATAAGTTACGTCAAATTTAATTAACTAACGAAATATTAAGTGGGTACTAATATATATATATACAACAATAAGTCGACCCCACTAGAGACCGGTGCTTTTTATTCTTTTTTCCGCCGTCGCTGACTGGCAGTCAACGCTGGTCTCCGACGGGTTTGACTCTTTTGTTATTTTTAAACATTTTCTTCCCAAACATTTTTAGGCCCGTTTAAACAGGAATATCTCGTAGTTGACAACAATATTAACTATATTATTGTTTAACAAAATAATATTGTTAAATTACTCTCTAAGACAGTAATATTAACACAACAAAAATCGCTATTATTGTGTAATACATTAATATTAATATGTTGATAACCATTCAACAATGGCAAATATAATAAAATACCAAAAGAATTAATATTGATGTGGTTAACTGTAATATTACTATCATCTACAATAATATTATAGTAACGACGGTAATATTACTGTCAACAACAATAATATTATTGTGTTTATAGTAATAATACAATAGTATACAACACTAGAACGTTAATCAGTCAACAAATCAAACAAGAAAATAAAAAAAAAATTGATGTGGTTGACGATAGTAATATTATTGTGTTTACACTAATTTTACTGTTAACGATAGTAATATTATTACGTTGACTGGTAAACAAATCAAACAAAATAAAAATACTAAAAAATAAATAATATTGATGTGGTTGACAATAATATTATTGTGTTTACAGTAATTGTACTGTGGCAGTACAATTACTGTTAACGTTCAACGGCGTGCGTAAAAAAAAAAGTGGATAAAAATTTAAGAAAAAAAGAAGCCAACTCTGGAGACCGGCGGCGTAAAAAATAGGAAAACAAAAAAACAAAAAACTAATCGAAAAAAGTCAACGCCGAAAACCAACGGCGAAAAAAGTAGACGAAAAAAGTTAAAAAAAACTGAAGTCAAAATTGGATTTTGTGGTCAAAATTGATGATATTGAAGTTAGATTGGGGTTATAATTAGGAATAGAGTTTAAGGGGTTCGGGATAGTTTCGTCGTATACATTAATTTTGCCATTATTTATAATACATATTAAAGGGATTGAGTTATTGGTGAAGGATATATAGCTCCTGAACCTAGAATAAGAAAGATGGTTAGGTAGAGACTTTTATATATATATATATATATATATATATATATATATATATATATATATATATATATATATATATATATATATATATATATATATATATATATATATATATATATATATATATATATATATATATATATATATATATATATTATTTTTTAATTCAACATAATAAAAATAAAATATTAGTTTGGCAAATCTTGAAATAAAATATTGAATAACCTATGGAATATAATTTTACTACTTAATGAATTGCTTAAGTATATAAAAAGTTTCGAATTATTCCAGTCAATTGTGTATTCTAAATTTCATACTTCAAACTATATTTTAAATATATTATAGTGGATATTCCTTTTTAATTATATATATATATATATATATATATATATATATATATATATATATATATATATATATATATATATATATATATATATATATATATATATATGGGGTTGCACGTACATACTCAATAGTATAAAATAAAACACATCAATTATTCACGTAATTCATATAATTAATTCACGTAATTTCACATAATAATTCTCGAGATAGAAGATTATGTTCAAATTTCAAGGTTGTTGAAAATGTGGGCCGTTGCAATTATAGTTACCATTGTTGTTTTTGAAAATATATTTCTACCAGTGACCACAAAATTTAGTAATTAGAGTGACCTTCCCTGTGATTAGGTCTAACTACATATACACGTACCTCTCACATTGAAAAAAATATATTAAAGATACACCCCTTAAGCACAATTTAAATTAAAAATGGAAGTAATTAACCCTAAATCCTAATTATTTACCTCCACCTCTATCACTTTCATCTCCTCTCTTTTCCATCTTTCCACCTAAATCCCTCAACGCTATCTCCAAAAAAATTGACCACCCTACACCGTTGTCTCTGCCGCCACCGCTACCGCTGCCTCTTACATACTCTCCACTTAAATCTATTTCTCTCCACTTAAATCTATCTCCTTTTGTTCGTTATCTCTCTCGATTCTCGCTCTTTTTTTTCACAATTTTTTACACCACCACCACAGTAGCTGCCTCCCCCACTCTCTCTTTCATTTACCGCCGCTGTCGTCGCCTCCCCCTCCCTCTCATTCGTTATCTTTCTATCTCTATTTATGTCCGTTTCGATTATTTTCTCTTCAGGATCTGAAGCAGCAAAAATTAAGTGACTATAGTCATATTCGAATATGAATATTGTTGATTCACTCGATTAGTGATTTATGAATTTTTTTTTTTGTTACGCGAATCACGAATAACAAAATTTATGATGATGATGAAGAGTTGTTATTATCAATTTTCACAAATTCGAAGAAGGAAGATGTCATTCAAAACCAATACGAGTTCTTTTCACATAGAATGGGACGGCCTGTATTGTGCAACCAAAGAAGATGAAGTTAAGCTTCTCGTTTTATCATAAGGAAGAATGAAACTTTGTTTTATCTGATCGCATGATAAAATTAAGTTCGATATTCTGTTTATTTTTTATTTTTTTTTATTAGTTTGAAATTGTTGTCCGTCGTTTGACAGGTCATCCTACACTTGATTGGCTGTCATCTACCATTCCTTGTTATTCATGAAGTTGAAAAGAATATGACTATAGTCATATTCAACTATGCTCCTCTAGTTTCTCACCCCAGTTGCAAATCGTTCTATCTTCTCGTTTCTAGTTGACTTATATTAACAAGATTCAAACTAATTGTGATGTTTTGTGTGGATATTGATTGGATTGTTAAATAATAGACGATCTTCGTTTTTTTATATAATTTGTTACAAATGACTATACTATATAACTGGGATTTTTAAGTTGGAAATGTAAAAAATGGAAATATAAAGAAAAAATATGGCTACAGTTGATATAGTCAAATATAGCCATATTAGACTATAGTCATATTCGACTATAGTCATATTTGGCTTAGTAAACTTATCGGGAAAAAAAATCAATTTTTTGTTTAAAAATAAAAAATAAAAAATAATTATTAAAAAAAGAAAAAAAGGCTATATACAGTCCGAAATTGATTAAATGCAGTCCAAAATTGATGAATATATCGCACATAATTAGCGATGCAGTAGGTAAATGAGTGGTATTTTAGGTAAAAAAAAAAAGCTAGGGGTACTGTAAAAGGTGAATATAGGGTTGGGTTTATCTTTATATTTTAGCGGTTTGAGGGGTTTATTGCTAAAGACCCCTAAAAACAGAGAATGAAACCTTCCTAGTTTAATAACTCCTAGTTGAAAAACAAATATGTTCTTAGTTTAATATCTTAAAGTACAAAAATTACCCTTCATTGAAATATACAAATCATACAAAAAGAAAAATCAATCTCCTTATTTTCATGGGGTTATTTAAGATAGCCCCTCACTAGTCTACATAATGTGGGATCAATCTAAATCTTTTTAAAATTTTGAGTAAAACACATTAATTCTAAGTTTGATTTCATATAAACCTAAATAATTCGCGTATAACCATTTTGACCCTTTCAAACCATAATTATGATTTGTTTTATCTTATTTTATTTTTATTTATTTTATTTTAAAAAAAATATTTTTTTTAATTTCATTTTTTTTTCCAGCGGTGGCATGGGTGGTCGGAGCTCAGATTAGTTGACTCACCATTAGTTAACTTCAATTAGTTGAAATTTATTTCTTTTTTACTTTTATTTATTTTTTTTATTTTTTTTACTGGCAGCGGGTCGTCGGAGCTCTGGTTAGCTGACTCAGCATTAGTTAACTTCAATATTAGATATTAGTTGACATTCCATTTTTTTTGGTGTTTTTTCTTTCTTTTTTGTTCATTTTAATTTTGTTTCCTGTGGTAGGTTGTCGGAGCTCTAGTTAGCTAACACAACATTAGTTAACTTCAATATTAGTTGAGACCAATATTAAAAAAAGATTAAATTAAAAAAAAAAAAAAAGATGATACCTAAGAATGTTAAAATTAACTAATGTTGAGTCACTTAATCGGAGCTCCGAAGACCTACCACCGAAATAAAATAAAAGAAAGAAAAACAAAATGGATTGTTTAAAGTTAACTAATATTGAAGTTAACTAATGTTGTGTCAGCTAACAGAAGCATCGACGACCTGCAGCCGAAGAAAAAGATTTCTACTAATGTTAAAGTTAACTAACGTTCAGTCAGCTAATCAGAGCTCTGATGACTCACCACCGGAAAAAAATTAAAAGAAAACAAAATGGATTGTTTAAAGTTAACTAGTGCGGAGTCAACTAACTGGAGCTCCGACGACCTGCCGCCGGAAAAAAAATTACAAAATAAAAAAATTAAAATATTTGAACGGGTCGGACCGACCTGGTGGGCAGGTGGGATTAGATAGGGGTGGGTTGGGCTTATCTCAAATCGAAATATATAGGGCCCTTTTGGGAGTTAATGTTTTTGTGGGTTTATTTGAAATAAAATTTAAAGGATGGACCTATTTATAGTGAAACTTGAATTTATGGATCTACGTTAAATTCACTTTCATTTCACTTGTTGAAGACCAAATTTCTGAAGAAAATAATATTAACAAAACCCTCCCCAAACCCTCAAACATGTCAGCCGCACCACCGCCAATGCAGCCATTCCTTCCCCGAACCCCCGTCATCCTTGCCACTGTCATTGTTGAAAGACTAGGACTATATCTCAAGCAAAGAACCACCCAAATACATTATTTTTAGTTATTTGAAATTGCTCCCAGAGCTTGTTAAATTAGCCAATATGGGATGATTATTAACTAATTAAATATGTACATTGAGCATTAAATATTGGTTAATTGTTTGTTGGGTTGACTTGATTTAGTCCTTTTTTGCTTTAATTTAGTTTGAGGTTGTGAAGTAGTTTTTTTATCTGTTCAAATCGAATTTTCTCAAAATTTCGTGTTAGGTAGAAAAATTTCAGTAGTTCCAGCCATAGATTGACAGAAACAGAAAGGAAAGAGGGAAAGAGACAGAATACAAAATAGCTCAAGTCAAGAACTGCATGTATAATCAAACGGCTCAGTTCCGCTTTCTAGCGTTCAGTTCAGAAGATTCAAGTTTTGGTGACAACTCCAAAACAGAAACAAGCAGCAAGCAATAACCACTAACCCAAAACCCTAGATCTACTTAGAACTCACATTGAGTCGACTCACCAACACATGCACAGTAAACTCAGTCACAAATCACCCTCTCCACTCAGCAGAAACCCTAGTTTTCCTCACTCAGAGATCTCAATCACTCACGAAAGAGTATTGAAGGTGAAAACACTCGGTTTGAATTAAAGGTAAAGTTTGCTTTATCTCTCTCTCATCACAGTATATATACACACAGTTTCAACTGTCCGCAACATTAAATGTGTTGCGGCGGCAAGGACATCCATTGTCCGGCAAGACATGCGACGGTGTCACCTGAAAATGACAATGGATGACGAAGTACGGTAGATAGAGAGAGGGGGACAAGAAGAGAGAGAAACGGTGCGTCTGAGAATGAGCTACTAGGAATTGAGAGGGAGTTTAAGAAAGAATCAATGTATATCCGTGATTAGTTACACAAAAAGGATGGTCAAGATCGGGTCTTACTTGAGTAGTGTGCTTAAGTTGCTTGGGGCCAAATTCCTTGAGTTGGGCAGCCATAATTTAAAGAGTGGCCCAAATCACAAAGTTCATTTATTTGCTCAATTCTTAACATTTCGACACATCCATGTCGAATATTTGAGGAAAAATTGGAAAATTAGTTGTCGAATTCTGAAAATTTTCTCAAAATTCGACAGCAACTTGTTGAAAATAGACTGTTGGATATTTGATTTTCGAAATCAAATATTTTTTCAATTTTTTTTGACTTTCCTACCGAATTAATATCATTTTATTATTTATTATTATTCGGATTTATTTAGAGTAAGTTGGTGGTTATTGGTTAGCTTAGTGGTTAGTTACCTTAAGCTCATCCTTATTTATCCACTAACTCATTATCCCACTAGCTCTCCATCTTCTCTTAGTGTGCTATTTTCGTGCAGGACATGATGTTCCTAAACTCTATAAATAGAGAAGATCCAAGTTCATTTTTACCAATTTCTGACGAGAATCAAGAGCACGGAGCAGAGAGTGTTGGAACACCGTCCTCAACACCTTGTATTCTTCACAGATTTCTCATTACAGAATTGAGTATGTTCAGCATTCAATCCTATTGAATACTAACTTATATTCCTAGTATATCATTGAGTGGTTTTTTACTAGTTACTAGGAATTAGTCTAAGAAGAAATCATCTTGTGTTTCCTTCTTAGAAGAGAAGAGCTTGGCTTCTTAAGTGTATTCTTTTAAATACTGGTTTTAGCCTATAAAGGCTTCATCCAAAGTTATATACTAGTGGATAAAAATTTAAAAACTTGTGTCTATTATATTCCGCTGCATAATCATTCTTAACACTTGTTTTTATAGAAATCTCTGATTTTTTAAAGGTGTATATTATTCGGAGATTGAATGGACTGTGGATCACATTTCAACATATGTAGGACTGACTTCTTGAAAACATATGTAGGACTGACTTCTTGAAAATTACAGATTTGACCCAATAATCTTTAGATCTACACATGCAACCCCATAAAAGTTCAAAATTTCACTTTTCTTGCAACCCCTTTTTGAAATCCGAAATTTTTAATGCTTTTGGACAATAAAACTTGTATCAACCCACTACCAACATAAATGATGCATGCAAGAACAAGAAATTAACACTCAACACATCTTTTCCATTATTCCCCAAAAAACCCTAATTTTCTTGAAATCTCTCCAAATCTTGTAAGAAATTTTGAAAATCATTTTAATACTATTGACACCCTTTAATTGCAGCAGGAAATTGAAATTCTTACCTTATAACCGAAGAAAGGAAAACAACCGAAGGAAAGAGCTTTCAAATACCGAAGTCTAGCCAAGCAACTTTGATTGTGAAGGAGATGGTGCGAGCTTCTAAGAGGTATGACTTATTATCTCCCGTGAGTAGGCAAGAAGTTTTTATGGTGTTTTTGGTGTGATCTAAAGTAAGGGTTAAATAGGGGACCTTCATTTTTTATTTTGGGATTTCTTGAAAGTTTGAAGTTGAGGTGGAAGAAGAGGACGCCGACGGTGGAGGTGGTGGCTTCGGTGGAGAGAGGAGGAGAAGACAAATAAGTGGCTATGTGTTGAAAGAAAAAAGATGAAGGGTGTCTCTTCATCTTACTAAGTAATGTGGAGTATAGGATTAGTGATAATCATGGCTAAATGCCAAGTGGAAAGGCATGCAAAATTCCTTAATTTTATTTATTTAAAATAAAACACAACTTGCACTCTCACATACACACACATATTCGGCATATATATATATATATATATATATATATATATATATATATATATATATATATACTCAAATCTATATAATGCATGTAATAGCATGTACCTATATATCTATGCATGAAAATGTACATATGTATGCATGTAGGGTATGTATGTGCGTATACACTACACACACATACACATATATATATATATATATATATATATATATATATATATATATATATATATATATATATATATATATATATATATATATATATATCATATTATCATATCACACTTTAGTACTATGTCTTAAAAATATAATTCACATAAGTCACCAAATTTCGAACATATAAAAATAATCTACCAAATAAATAAGACATGTAATTATTCACATAATTCACGTAAATTAGTATTTTAACCCACTTAAATTTAATGATCCTAAAATACTAATTTACGTAAATTAATTCACATAGTCAGATAAAAGCACACACACACACACACACACACACACACACACACACACACACACACACACACACATATATATATATATATATATATATATATATATATATATATATATATATATATATATACACGTAATTCACATAATTAATTTCACGTAATAATATCACCTAGGAATTTTTGAGTTATGAATATTTATTTCGGGTTTTAGGGTTTTGGAAAGGTGGGGTGTTACAAAAGGTTTCAGATATTATGCAAATGAATGTGCTAACACACTAAAGAAAAGAGGGATGAGGCTTATTGTTCAGCTCAACGAAGAGGAATGTGAAGAGTTCAGTCCAACCAATTCTCAGGAAGAAGTAAAGTTGTCAACTTCGCAAAATTAAATGAGTTTGAAAATCTAGATGTTGATGCACAAGAGATTGTTTCGAGTGTTGCCTCACCCTTTGCAAAATCTAAAAATATTGAATACCTTGACTCTTCTTTGACTAACTTAACATTCTATAAATGTACTTCTCTTCCTAATACATATGATTTGTCTGAAGAAGAAGAAGAAATGACTATTTACAAGGAGTTATATAATGACTGGATAAAGAAGACGGGAATGCTTGAAGATCTAAACAAGGAAAACATCTCCATTAAGAAAACAGTCACTCGGTTAGAAGTCCTTCTCACTAAGAAAGATGTAGAATTGGTTAAGATTCAAACTGATCTAGAAGATGCCCTGCTTGCTATAAATAAGATTAACACCAACACTTCTAAACAAGAGGATATTGTAGGTTTAGGAACCGTAGGAAGAAAAAACACAGGTTTAGGGTATGATAAAAAAAAAGTTTTAGTGACAAATCTGTCAAAAAAGGGGAAAATAACCTATGTGAAAGAAAAAGGATGTGAAGAAAATGAGAGTATTGATGAGCAACTTATTGTTCTAAAAAACATGCTGATAAAAAACAAATTCTTGTGTCATCACTGCTTTCATTATTAAACCTCTCTGTGAGAAAGTGGAAAAAGAAAAGATGTTGCATCACTCATCTCGTAACACTCCGAGCAACATGTCTAAGAAGAAGGACATCATGCCTAGAACCCGAAAGAAATGGATTCCGAAAGGTGAGAAAACAACCTATAATTTTGTGTATACTTCATTTAATGCTAATCTTTCAGGATCTTGGTACTTTGATAGTAGATGCTCAAAACACATTAAAGGAATAAGGAACCATCTTGATAACTATCACTCAATCAATGGAGGACAAGTTACGTTTGGTGGAGGATCCAAAGGAAAAGTGATTGGCAAAGGAACACTGGATGTTATTGGTTTGCCTAAACTTAATAATGTGTTACATGTAGAAGGACTGAAATCAAAACTCATTAGTATCAGTTAACTATGTGATGATGACCTGAGGGTTGAATTTGGTAATTCTCCTTCTTTGTATATGATGTTAACCATCGTTGTCTTATGACAGGTTCAAGATCAACAGATAACTGCTATCAAACCTATGAAAACATTATATACCAGGTTTCACACATGAGTGATGTGAAGACATGGCATCAAGAATTGGGTCACACCAACCTCAAGAATATACAGGTGCTGAATAAATATGGTGTTACCAAGGGAATTCCAAATCTGAAGTTTAATGATGCTTCTGTGTGTGGAATGTGTCAAAAAGGCAAACAAACTAGAGTGTCTCATCCAGTGTTGACGCAACACTCTGGAACTCAGAGATGTCTGGAACTGCTTCATATGGATCTCATGGGTCCAACAAAAGTTGAAAG
The DNA here is from genome assembly GCF_056151865.1 of Erythranthe guttata. Lineage (NCBI taxonomy): Eukaryota > Viridiplantae > Streptophyta > Magnoliopsida > Lamiales > Phrymaceae > Erythranthe > Erythranthe guttata. The sequence goes on along the minus strand of NC_142544.1, from coordinate 6,535,413 downwards.
CATGGGAGGTAAAAAATATGCGTTAGTATGTGTAGATGATTTTTCTCGTTTTTCGTGGGTTTATTTTTTTAAAGAAAAATCAGAAACCTTTGATTTTTTCAAAAAACTTCACAATCAAATTTGCAATCAATTTTCTATGGTTGTTTGCAGAATCAGAAGTGATCATGGAAAAGGATTCGAAAATAACTTGTTTTCAAGTTTCTGTGATAAGAAAGGAATTCTTCATGAATTTTCTGCCCCCACAACTTCTCAGCAAAATAGCATTGCAAGAAATGGCTCGAGTTATGCTAAATGCCAAAAATATTTCCAAAATAGTTTGGGCTGAAGCAAATAACACAACATGTCATATTTCAAGCAGAGTATACTTGCGAACAAGAACCACTATGACTTCATATCAAATTTTGAAAGGCAAAAATCCAAATCTTGAGTACTTTCATGTCTTTGGTTGTATATGTTATGTTTTGAATGACAGAGATCATCTCGCCAAATTTGATTCCAAAAGTGATAAGGGATTGTTTGTTGGATATGCTCAACATAGTCATGCCTATAGAGTTTACAATCTTCGTACTAGAACAATTATTGAATCAGTAAATGTGGTATTTGGTGACCTTGCTGATCTTAGTGGAAAATTAACCGAAGATGAAGTGAATGATTTGATAGACTTGACACAAATACAATTAGACGATGAACAGGACGAGTCTGCCACACCATCTATTTCTAAACCAGTGAGACAAAATGGAAGTATTGAGCACAATGCAACAACACCGCCAACAACACTCTGCCCAAGATCAGCAGAATCTGATGAATCTGAATCAGATACAAATGATCAACATAATCATGTGCGCAGAAGAGAACCTTCCAGCAGGATTCAAAAGAATCATCCCACATCACAAGTTGTTGAGGATGTATTTGATAGAATGCGCACAAGAGGTAAAGTTAGGATAAACTACAGAGAAATGGTGAGACTAACCTCTTTATCCACCCTTTGTACTTATCATGATGCATCTTGTTTTGTTTCTTCAGTTGAACCTAAAAACATCTCAGAAGCATTGAAAGATGAGTTCAGGATAAACACTAGTTCCCAGAACTAATCATGTTAATGTTATTGGAACTAAATGGCTATTCAAGAACAAATCTGATGAAACTGGTAAAGTTGTTAGAAACAAAGCTAGATTGGTTTCTCAAGGGTATACTCAAGTAGAGGGAATAGAGTTGATGAAACATTTGCCTCCGTGGCCAGAATAGAATCCATAAGATTGCTTCTTGCCATTGCCTGCTATTTGAACATTAAGTTGCATCAAATGGATTTTAAAAGTGCCTATCTTAATGGAATTTTAAATGAGGAAGCCTATGTTGAACAACCCAAAGGGTTTGAGGATTCCTCAAAACCAAATCATGTGTATAAGCTCAAAAAGGCTTTGTACAGATTGAAGCAGGCTCCTAGAGCTTGGTACCAAAGGCTGACTTATTTCCTTCTTGAAATCCAGTTCAAAAGAGGGAAAGTTGATAGTGTTGGGGATCGTGCATGTATACGCTGCGGAATTTAAAATTTTTAGATCGAACTAGTTTCGATTACATGCAAAAAACTAATCACATAGTCAACGTACCTTAACGCTTCCGCCATACATATGGTAATTATCGATTTAATTGAAAAACACGTAAAACCGAAAATTATGAAACATGCTTGTTCATCATTCAATAAAATCCAAACACGTAATCACATATTACTCGTAATCATAAATTATAATTCATACAAACATGCTCGAATTAATTTACGAAAGTTTCGATTTATTTACCTCTTGTAGCGTGCGATTTCGACGAATCGAAAACTAGAACCAATCACGTACAAGCTGCAAATTACCAATCCTCGGGGCTGCAATTCATGGCAGGAACAAGCTGATCCAGCAAGCGACGAACGGCGGCGCGTGGCAGCAGCAGCGGCGGCGCGTGCGGCGGTGCAGTGGCGGTGCGTGGATTCGTCGGGGCAGCAGCTCTTCTCCAATTAGGTTTCACCTCGTATTTTCGACCCACTCGAACTACAGCACTAGATGTAAACGAGTTAGATAAACAACAAGAATAAAACGAACGAGACGATTGGAGAAAACCGGCGGTTTTCCGGCGGTGATCGGCGGTGGCGCGGCGGGGCAGCAACGGTCGAAGGGGATGAGCGGCTAGGGTTTGAGCGGCTAGGGTTTGGTGCTGAAAATCTGATCTCAAACTCTTGTTTGAGGTCTATTTATACTTAGGGTTTTCAACCCTAGTGGGTTTAAGTCATTGGGCTTGACCCACTGATGTATTAAGCCCATTCCCTCGTCGGCCTCGTTTCTAATAAACGATCGTTCACAAAATTATAACAAAATTATATTTGTGACGAGCTCAAAGTCCTCGTCGATACGAGTGCCTCTTCGAAATTTCCAATTTCCAAAATTGGAAACTTCCACTTCAGTGGACTTGCTAAATCGGGAAACTTCCCAATTTAGAAAGTTCACTAAATTCCGCATTTCTCTCTTTCTCCACATTTATTCCGATTCGCAATTCACAATTACGAATCTTGGATTCAATCATATCGACATCCAATCGTTCAAAGATTAACACATTAATCTATGCTTGTTGTTATCAAGGATCTATATTACACGAGAAGTGTGACCCTCAATGGTTCAGGTGTATGCTAGCCGTGGGCTCACAACTCTTTGTGATTCGAACAACACATTGTTCTTATACGAACTCCTCCCAAGATTCCCGATTAGAGTAAAACTCATTTTACCTAATCCCCGATCAAATCGGTGCCCAACGAATCAAGATTGGCGTCTAGCAACTACGCATCATGATTCCCTAGATACAAATGAAGTGCCTGCAAGAACCTTATGATATAGTTAGCGTACAGTACGATCCTGTTGCAGCACATGTCCCGATTGAACTAGAGGCATTGGTTCACCGAGACCTCTTATAAAGTTCAATAACCGTGCGAACGTTCTAGGTATTATAAATCCGTTCGTGTGCGACTTAGGGAAACACATTTCTCTAATCACCCCACTATCAACTCTGACCAGAGATTCCATGGATTATAAACCGTCAGAACACACAGGACATCCATGACTACTCAAGCGCTCGAATCCCCTACTACAATACACAGACTTCACACTAGATTTCGGATTGCACGAACGTTGGCCCTTGGAGTGGTCCGCGGTGGGACTCAGGGACAGGTCACGATACAATCGGTCCTCTAATGAAGTCACGGTGATGTCTGGGTCTTAAGGACTTATGGTGTACAACTATATCTTAGAAACCTATTACTTGATGAATGAGAACCACTTATAGATTTCTAGGGCGAGGGAGTTCAGTGAACTCATCTAATATGAGAACCCACTCAAGTATGCCGATGTCACAACACCGAGGACTGATGAGACGCAGTACACATACACTAAGTGCTAGTCTCAAAAGGGAAAGGCCGGTATCCTCATTATTGGCGTAACCCATCGACTAGGAACAAGGTTTAACAGTTACATTACATTGCTGAGTTATCTCACGATTCTACTAGATCAACTCACAGTAATAGAGTAACTCGTTAGGACTATATCTATGCTACTTGCATGAGATAACAAATATAGAATGCCAAATAAGATATTTTATTATTACGAACGAAAAACGATTGTTTTATTACAAGGAAAAGGAGAAAGACCACAGCCACAAGTTGGCTTGTCGGTCACCTACTCTAACAGATAGAACCTTGTTTATAAAAAGAATAAAAAAATGAACTAATTATAGTTCAAATTTATGTTGATGACATTGTCTTTGGTTCTGCCTTTCCTAAATTGTCAGATGCTTTTGTGAAATCTATGGCTACTACATTTGATATAAGCATGGTAGGAGAATTGAACAATTTTTTTGATTTACAAATCAAACAATCAAACGACGGAATTTTTATTTCTCAAAAGAAGTTAAGAGGATCATCAGGTATGTTGTTGGTACCTTAGATCTAGGAATCACATATTTCAAAGAAATGAATACTTATCTCATAGGGTTCAATGATTCTGATTGGGCTGGTGATATATCTGATAGAAAGAGTACTTCTGGAGCATGTTCTTATCTGAGTAACAATCTTGTTTGCTGGTTTAGCAGAAAACAAAACTGTGTTTCACTTTCATAGCTGAATCTGAATATGTAGCAGCTGGCAGCTGTTGTGGTCAATTAATTTGGATGAAACAAATGTTGGACGACTATGGCCTTTCCAGTGAAACATTGATCATATATTATGATAATTCTAGTGCCACTGACATTTCCAAAAATCCGGTTCAACACTCACGAACCAAGCATATTGATATTAAGTATCATTTTATTCGTGACAAGGTTGAGAAAAATATTGTCTGCCCAAAATATGTGTCTATGAAAAATCAATTAGCAAATATTTTTACTAAACCCTTAGACTATGAGAGATTTTCTACTCTTAGAAGTCTCTTGGCATGAACACTATGAGAAGTGTTCTTCTGCATGTTATAGTACCTTAAAAAACATCTAAAGTTGTAACATGCTAGTTTTGAGTTTTCATAAGTATTGACTCTCCTGAGGGTTGGATATTGGGCTCATGTTTATTTTTGTACCTGTGACGATCTTAGCGTAAAAAAATTAAAAAAATGATCACTAGGGCTCCTCTGTTTTCTTTAAAAAAGCATGAGCCAAACTTCTCTATTTTGATAGTTGGAATAAGTAACTGAGGGATCTTTCAAGATGGCCCTTGATCATGTTCCATGTGAAAATTCCTCACTTGAAATAAGAGTTGATTAAAATAAATAAATAAAATAAAAAAATATTTTGCACAACAAAATATATAAAGGATCTGAAATAAGAGTAAAAATTCGTATGTTGCCCTTCATTGCCTTCTCTCAGAATTGTCAATATTTGTGTTAACTAGTATATTTGTTTTACTATTTTTTTTTATAATTATTTTTGATTTTTTTTAATAAACTCATCTCATAAATATTATGATTTATTTTAAATTTCCATATGCTTAAAAATCGTGAGTGTTGGCCTTGATTTTCTTTTGGCACTTCATTTATTATAATTAAAATGATTCAAGTGTATTATTTATTTGGGCTATTTTTTTACACGTGTCGATTTTACTGTGTTGAGAGGTTCTCTCTCTCTCTCTCTCTCTCTCTCTCTCTCTCTCTCTCTCTCTCTCTCTCTCTCTCTCTCTCTCTCTCTCTCTCTTTCCACTACTCAAGTTCTCCACTTCATCCTCAATCTCCAGTAAAATTTTTGTGCTTATAAATTTTTATTGCTGTAATTTTTCACTAACTGATTTTAATTTCTCTACACATATAGTAAATTTGAGCTTCTATTTCAATTTTCGCGCAAAACACTCTGCAATGGCATCATCTTCCTCCAGCTCTATGCAAACTTCTTCCGATGTCAATGTTGGTGCAACAACACCTGAAACGACAAACCCTTACATGTCATTTTTAGAGACCGATATAATTTAAGATGCTACCCCAATCTCCTTCTTACGACCTGGAGAGGAAACAAATCCCATTGCTCTCGACAACTTGCACATAAATTTCAGGTCTCCACCCACGGTCAGCCGTCTTCTTTCTCGTCAGTCCAAGCGTCTCAATCCGGTCCCTGAGGGTGATGACGAGGCACCTGCCTCACAACGAGGGCGCACTTCCAGACGCCCTGCCAATCGAAGAGGCAGGGGAACTAGGGTTTCGGGGTCTAATCGTGGCATTCAGGGCAGCGTTATTCATCTCATTGACGAAGACAACGATGATGAAGTAGCTAAGGCCTCTCTCAATCCTACTTTTGCTGCTCAAACTGAAGAACCCATGCATGATGGTGAAGGTTCTGCTCCATGTGAAAAGGAAATAGTTATGACTTCCAACATTGTTTCTCCTTCTCAAGATCCTACTGAAGGGGAAAACAATTCTAAAGTAGGAGAGTCTACTCCCGATGTTGCTGAAAATATTGCTAAAAAGCACGATGTTGTTGCAGTGATGGAAGCACTGAATCTCCTTCCTCTCCGCACTTGACCAAGGCAAGTGAGCGTGTTTCCATTCATGAGTTCATGGAAACGGATGAAGAAGATGAGGTTGATACTGAAGCTACACCAGATGTTTTTGAAACTCAGGTAGATGCAACATTGAGAGGAAGTGAAAACACTAACACTTCCCAATGAGACAAAACAGAAGACCTCGATGTTGACTGGAATATCTCAATGTTTGTGTTTGCTGCAAGATTCAATCGTGAGATTGAAAGGGATATAACTGAGAACAAGTCCTCCACTGAGCCAGAAGAAGTTGATGAGCCAAGTGTTGAAATGCATGTTCCAACACCTGATCCAACATTCAATCTTGAGTCTGAGGCAACTGATACACCTGACAGTGCAGACTTAGAAGAAGAAGAAGAAGAAGAAGAAGAAGAAGAGGATAGTGAGAAAGATCCTTATGGCAAAAATCTCTCTGATCCTTTTGAGGTAAAAAATGGTTTAAATTCAGTTTACTATTTTGAGGCAGACTCGGTGAGGAGCAAATTATTTGTTCATCGAGCATTCGTTGAAGAAAAATGCATTTTACTCGATGAAATTTGATTTTGGGCGCCACTTCTGCTCTCACATTGCCAAATATTCCCAAAACACTTCCAACTCTTCTTTACCATATACTTTCCTCATCTATAATGTCCTCTTAGATCAAGGGATGATTCAAGATCCCAATGCTCACCTCATCACTCTTTCAAATCTCATTCGAGTATCTCCCAAGTTTCTGGATGACTCTCACTAGAGAGATCTTCCTTGGTCCTATGGCACTTCTGCTCCCTCTAACTCTGCCCAAAATAGGATTGGAATTTAAAATGTTGATCCAGGTGTTCCCAGTACTACATAAAATCTTGCTGCCAACATTCTCATTCCGAAAGAAGTGTTTCTGTCCCAACTACAACACTCTAGGGCTGATTTATCGCATGCCAAAGCACAAGTGGCGTATCATCAGCAAATGATAGAAATGCTGGAGTTAGCTCTTTATGATAAAAAAGGGGGGAAAATGTGGCAGATGTTGCTTCCTTCGAATCTGGGACTTCAATCCAAATGATCCTAGAGAAAGGAGAGACACTACGGGGGAAGAGGATGACCTCTTTGAGTATGTGAGTGAGGACAAGAAAGAAGAAGATGAGCAAAATACATGATCCAGCAGTGGCTCAAGTGATGAGCTTTAAAATTTTATTGTTACTCATGCTTATTGTTCAAAAGTGCATTCTTGTTGCACTTACTTTTCTGATGTAATGTCTTTTTTAAACTACTGCTTTTTTTGTTGAACTCTCCTTTATTATTATTTTTTTGGCAATTCCCTTCATCTCACTGTATATTATTAAGTTGCTTATTTTACGAGATCTGAGATTCAGGGGGAGCTTGAAGAGTTAAAGTGTTTGTTAAGGGGGGGGGGGGGGAGCTCAACATATCTTATACAGAGGGAGATGTTTTTGTTGAGAAAGTCAAAAAGGAGTGATTGTTGGATATTTGATTTTCGAAATCAAATACTTATTAATTTTTTTGACTTTCTTAAATCCTCAATTAATATCATTTTATTATTTATTATAATTCGAATTTATTTAGAGTAAGTGGGCGGTTATTGGTTAGCTTAGTAGGAGTTGGGAATCGGGCACATGTACGCATCCGAAAACAAAAATAATTATGTGAATTAAACAATTTGAATCACATAAACACATGCTCGATTCATATTTAAACAGCTAATCGCGTACATTTGCGCTTCCAGCGAAAATTAAAAACAACAATCATGCGAATTAATTTAATCGACATTAAATCAATTAGCATGCTCGCAGTAAATCATGAATTTCATATAAACACGAAACACATGTAAATTCACGAAACATACTACGCAACAAACATATATAATTTAATCTAATTAAATTAAAAACCTAATCGAATATTGGATTCGAAAATTTACCTCTTGAAGCGCGAGGTAGGCACACGGATCGAATCAAGACTGCCACGGAAACCAATCCGTAGAGTCGGGAGCGGCGACGGCGGAGCAACGGCGGCCTACGGGCTGGCGACGGCGGCGCATGTGGATCACGCGTTGTCTTCGGGCGCACCGTGAGGGCGCGTGCATCGTCGGCTCGGGGGGCTGCTTCTCGGTGATTGACTCCTTGATCTTCCTCTTCTCGGATTTCACCCCGTATATCGAAATCAACTAACTATGTTTTGTGGTCTAAACTCGTCTCTTAGAGTTACGATTAAGATGAAGCTCGTTTCACCTTAATCACCCAACGAATCAGGATTGGCGTCTAGCAACTATGGGTCATGATTCCCTAGATACAAATGAAGTGCCTGCAAGGGCCTTTTGATATAGTTAACGTACAGTACGATCCCTTCGATTCATATGTCCCGATCGAACTAGAGGCATTGGTTCATCGAGACCTCCTTAGTAGTTCAATAACTGTGTGATTGTTCTAAGTGTTGTAATCGGTATGTGCATGACTTAGAGAATCGAATTCTCTAATCATCACTTAGTCAGCTCTAGCCATAGACTTACAGAATCGAATCATCAATATCCCTTTGTCACAAGCATAGATATAGTCATTACAGTTATTACAAGTAATAGTAATTAATCGTTAGGATCGTGAGATATTTACTTTAGTATTATAACTGTTAAACGTGTTCCTAGCCGAAGGGTTACGCCACCAATGAGGATATCAGCCTTTCCCATTACGAGACTAGCACTAAGTGTATGTCTACTGCATATCATCAGTAAACGGTATTGTTATCTCGACATGCATAAGTGGGTGCTCCTAAGTTGACGAGTTCACTGAACTCCTCACCCTAGAAATCTCTAAGTGGTTCTCAATAATCGAGTAGAGATATCTATGGTATAGTTGTACACCATTAGTCCTTATCACCTAGACATCACCGTGACTTCACTAGAGGACCAGCTGTATCGTGACCTTTCCCTGAGTTCCACCGAGGACCACCCCAAGGGCCAGTGTTCGTGCAGTCCGAAATCTAGTGGGAGGTCTGTGCATTGTAGTCGGGGATTTGATCGCTAGAATAGTCTTGGATGTCCTATGTGTTCTCATAGTTTGTAATCTCAAAGTCTCTGGCCAGAGGTGACTAAGTGATGATTAGAGAATTCGATTCTCGAAGTCATGCACGTAACGATTACAACACTTAGAACGATCGCACAGTCATTGAACTACTAAGGAGTTCTCGATGAACCAATGCCTCTAGTTCAATCGGGACATATGAATCGAAGGGATCGTACTGTATGCTAACTATATCAAAAGGTTCTTGCAGGCACTTCATTTGTATCTAGGGAATCATGACGCGTAGTTGCTAGACGCCAATCTTGATTCTTCGGGTGATTAAGGTGAAACGAGCTTTATGTTAGTCGTAACTCTAAGCGACGAGTTTTGACCACAAAGGGTTGTGGGCCCACGACAAGCTTATACCTGAACCATCGAGGGTCACACTGCTCGTGCACATGAGAATGAACGGTCAAGGGTAAAAATGTTTTATCTTTGCATGATTGGAAGTTAATATGATTGGGTCCAACATTCGTAATTTTGAATTATGAATGAGAATAAGAAAAAGGAAAAGAATAGGCGAACATCTTAATGGACTTTCTAAATCGGGAAGTTTCCAAATTTAGAAAGTGCATTGAATTAGGGTTTCCACTTTTAGAAAGTTGGAAATTAAGAATTGGCACTCGTAATGACGAGGACATTATAATGATTCTAAAAATGTAATTGTTACAATTTTCCTATCATCGAATTGAGAGAGACGATCGAGTAAAATAACTAACGAACTTGAGCTGTTGGTTATGGTCCAACTTAAGCCCGTTAGGGTTTTTATACTAGACACTATAAATACTTAATTTATAGGTTTTGCACACATACAACTCACACAAGAAACCCTAGCCGCTCTTTTTCTCTCTCGGCCGATCTTCCCCCGCGGCCACCACCGCCGCCGTCGCCGTCCACTTGCCGAAAATCGGCCTTCTTTGGCCGATTAGTCGTGGTAGTTCTTTTTTTTGTTTATTCTTTTCGTTTATTGTAACTACTCCGTGTCTAGTGCCACGTTTATTCGATTCATTTTTTTTATTTAAATTAAATATGCATGTTCGCTTAGTAAGTATGTTGTATGATTTTATGTGACTACATGAAATTAATTATTTACCGCGAGCATGATTATTTGATTTAATGCGAGCAAGCTAGTTGATTTAATTTCGATTAAATAATTCGCATGTATGTTTGTTTTTAAATTTCGCTGGAAGTGCAAAGGTACGCAATTAATTGTTTAATATCTGTCGGGCATGTGATTATGTGATTTAAACTCGTTTAATTCGCATAAAGTTATTGTTTTCCGCTGCGTACACGTGTCCGATTCCCAACAGAGGCATCAGCTCGTGCTGCCATTGTGGTAGTGGCACAATACATCGTTGCAATGGGAGCTAACTCTCCTCTTGCAGATCCACTTGGGGTACAACCACGAGATAATGCTCCCCCTACAACACCACCCGACGTACAACCACGCCATAACGCTCCTTCTGCAGCCCCACCCATGGCACAACCACCCCCACTACCACATGATAACGAAATCCACCCAGTCGGGTTGTCGACATCCACTTTAGACCATAGGTCTTTAATGCAGACTCGAACAAATCAACAGCGTCGACGTCCACCTTCAGGAGGCAATGCCTCTCATCATCGAGCTACTCCACCTCATGTTGCAGAGGAAGAAATTAAAAATAGGATATCTCGCCCGAATCCCCTTCCGCGAATAGCTAACCTTATCGGTGGAGGAGTACCAGCTCCAGTGCGGTGCAATCCATTCTGTTGGGAATCAGGCACGTGAACGCAACAGAAAACAAAAAAATTTATATGAAAAAACGGATTTAATCCTATAAACACATCCTCGATAATAGCAATTAATTGCGTACCTTAATGCTTCCAGCGTAAATTATAAACAAACATGCATATAATTTATTTGCTAACTAAATCACGTAACGTGCTCGCAGTACATCACAAATCATGCGTAAACAATTTCATAAGATCAATCATGAAAAATCATACTGCATATATTAACATATAATTTAATCATATTAAACTAATACTATTTAAAATAATCGGATCCGAAAATTACATCTTGAAGCGTGAGGCCACCTTTCAGAATTGACGCAAAATGCCACGGAAATCAATCCGTGCAGTCGGGAGAAGCGGGGACGACGGAGGCGCGGGACAGCGGCGACGCGTGCGATTCACACGCTGTCTTCTGGCGACACGTGAGGGCGCGTTTGACGGCGGTTAGGCGATGGTGTTTCGGCAGTTCGACTCCTTCGTCTTCCCCCTCTCGGATTCCACCTTGTATACCGAATTCAACAATTATGTGGCACTAGACACAGAAAAGTCAGAATAAAATGGAACAATAATAAAAGGAAAAGGCTACCGAGTACAAGTGGCACGTGGGGCGCCGATTTCCAGCGATGGACAAACGGAGAAGACAGCGGACTAGGGTGGAGCGGCTAGGGATTTGCTCACTTGTGCACAAGACCTATAAATCTTGTATTTATCATGTCTTGTATATAAGCCCCAATGGGCTTAAGTTGGACCGGGCTCAACAACTTAAGTCCGTTAGTTTTTCTTCGCTCGTTTCTCATAAACCAATGACGGAAAATTATAACAATTACATTTTCGGAATCATTAAAACATCATCGTCATTAGAAATGCCAATACTCGATTTCCAATTTATAAAACTCGAAACCCTAATTCAGTGGAGCAACTAAATTTGGAAACTTCCCAGTTTAGAATGTTCACAAAGATAATCGCCTAGTTCTTTCCTTTTCTGATTCTCATTCATAATTCCCAATTATGAATGCTGGCTCAATCGTATTGACTTCCAATTATGCAAGGATTAAATATTTTTATCTTTGACCTTTTATTTAAAGAACTCGAGTACACAAGCAGTGTGACCCTCGATGGTTCAAGTATAAGCTAACCGTGGGCCCACAACTCTTTGTGGTTTAAACTCGTCCCTAGAGTTATAAGTAAGATGGAGCTGATTTCAACTTTATCACCCAATGAATCAAGATTGACGTCTAGCAACTACGCATCATGATTCCCTACATACAAATGATGTGCCTGCAAGACTTGTACGATATAGTTAACGTACATTACGATCCCTTCAATACATATGTCTCGATTGAACTAGAGGCATTGGTTCATCGAGACCTCCTTTATAGTTCAATAATTGTGCGATCGTTGTAAGTGTTGTATTCGGTACGTGCATGACTTAGAGAATCACATTCCCTAATCATCACTTAATCAGCTCTGGCCAGAGACTTAAAGATTACAAATTATGAGAACACACAGGACATCCAAGACTGTTTTAGCGATCGAATCCCCGACTACAATGCACAGACATCCCACTAGATTTCGGAATGCACGAACACTGGCCCTTTTGGCGGTTCTCGGTGGAACTCAGGGACAGGCTACGAGACAGCTGGTCCTCTAGTGAAGTCACGGTGATGTCTAGGTCTTAAGGACTAATGGTGTACAACTATATCATAGAGATCTCTACTCGATTATTTTGAACCACTTAGAGATTTCTAGGATGAGGGAGTTCAGTGAACTTGTCAACTTACGAGCACCCACATATGTATGCCGATATCAAAATATTATTTACAGAAGAGACGCAGTACACATACACTAAGTTCTAGTCTATTAATGGTAAATGCCGATATCCTCATTGGTCGCGTAACCTTTCGACTAGGAACAAGGTTTAACAGTTATAATACTTAATTAAATATTACATGATCCTAATAGATCAAACATAAGTAATTATAATAACTGAAACTACAAGTTGGCTTGTTGGTCACCTACTCCAACAATATCCCACTTGACCTAAAACAACTACCCATAAATCGTAATCCCATCGACTCTCGATGTTTCTCGTGGATAGATATTGGTAAAGGCTTCATGAAAGGGTTTGCTACGTTCTCTTCAGAGGTGACTCGTTCTATATTGACTTCACCTCTATCGATGATCTCTCGGATATGGTTGGACTTATGATGAGATCTCGGCTCCTTAGCTTGCGCCACGGTTCCGGTGTTCTCGCAGTACAATGGTACTGGATCATTAGCATTAGAAATGACACCCAACTTTTGGATGAATTTTCTTATCCAAGTCCCTTCTTTTGCAGCTTCAGATGCTACAATGTATTCATTTTCGGTAGTGGAATCGGCCGTCGTGCTTTGCTTGTAACTCTTCCAACACACGGCACAACCATTAAGCGTGAATATAAATCCCGAGTTCGACTTTGAATCATCCATATCCGATTGAAACCTAGAGTCGGTAAAGACCTCTAATTTCAATTCGGCACCCCCATAGACCACAAATATATCCTTAGTCCTTCGTAAGTACTTGAGGATATCTTTCATAGCCTTTTAGTGACCTGGACTGGGGTCAGACTGATACTTTCTTGTGACACTCACAGCATAGGCAATATCAGATCTAGTACATAGCATGCCATACATTACACTTCCTATGGCAGAAGCATATGGTGTCCTTTCCATCTCATCAATTTCACTGAGTGTCTGAGGACACATGGATTTCGAGAGACGAACCCCATGGGACATTGGCAAGAATCCTTTCTTTGATTTTTCCATGCTAAACTGTTTCATAACGGTGTCTATGTATAGGGTTCGGGATAAGCCTAGCATCTTCCTAGCTCTATCTCTATAGATACGTATTCCCAATACGTAAGATGCTTCTCCTGAATCCTTCATTGAGAAACATGTGGACAACCAAACTTTAGTATGTTGCTACATTCATACGTCATCCCCAATGAGTAGAATTTCATCTACATAAAGCCCTCAAAATATCACTGCCATCCCACTAACCTTCTTGTATACAAAAGGTTCCTCCGGGTTCTTCTCAAAATCAAACTATTTGATAGTTGAGTCGAGCCTTATGTTCCAACTACGGGATGCTTGTTTCAATCCATAAATGGATCGCTGGAGTTTGCAAACATTTTTCTCACTTCCAGAAGATATGAAGCCTTTTAGCTGCGCCATGTAAATTTATTCCTCAATGTCTCCATTAAGGAAAGCGGTCTTCACATCCATTTTCCATATTTCGTAGTCGTACCACACAACTATGGCCAACAAAATCCTAATGGACTTCAGCATTACAACTGGCGAAAAGGCTTCCTCATAGTTAACACCTTGTCTTTGAGTATATCCTTTTGCTACCAGTCTAGCTTTGTAGGTCGAAACCTTTCCATCCACTCCAACTTTCTTCTTATAGATACAATTCCAGCCTATGGGAACTATTCCCTTGGGTGGATCTACCAAGGTCCGTACCTTGTTGGAGAACATGGAGGACATTTCGGATTTCATGGCATTTAGCCAATGTCCCATGTCCGCATCCGATACGTCCTCATTGTATGTTCTTGGATCTTGTCCAAGTTCAATAACCTATCACGCATTTTCCAAACTCTTCCGGATTTGCGTACTGAAGGTTCACGAGGTATATTAGTGATTTTTGTATTGGCTCATTTACATGTTCTTGTTCTTGAACTTCACTTTGCAGTTCTTGAACTACTTCAAGTTCTATCGTGCTGCCTTTTCTATCTGATAGAAACTCCAATTCTAGATAGGTGACATTTCTTTAAATAAACGTTTTTGCTTCCTTGACATAATAGAATTCGTATCCCATTGAGTCCTCAGGATACCCCACAAAGTAGCATAAGCCGGACTATCCAACTTGTCTCCCATTAATTGCTTCACATAAGCGGGACAACCCCATATCTAAATATGTTTGCTGTTGGGTTTCGGGAATGCCAAATTTCGTATGGTGTGGATTTAACTGCCTTGGTGTTAACTCTATTAAGCGAATACGGGGTAGTGCGAAGTGCGTGACCCCACAAGTATGCCGGTAAGTTGGTGAACCCCATCATAGAACGAACCATGCCCAAGAAAGTTATATTCCGACGTTCGGAAACTCCATTTAATTGAGGAGTTCCAGGTGGAGTCCATTAAGATTGTATTCCATTCTCTTTTAGATAGTCAGTGAACTCGATGCTCAAGTATTCTCCACCACGATCGGATCGTAGTTTCTTAATACTGCGTCCGAGTTGTTTTTTCTTTCAGACTTGTACTTCATCAAGTACACATACCCATACCTGGAGTAATCATCGGTAAAGGTAACCAAGCAGTTGTAACCACCATTCACACTAACACTTAGTGTACTACATACGTTGTATGGATCAAATCCAAAAGATCTTCGGCCCGTTCCATTTTCCTTTGTAGAGTAACTTGGTCATCTCCCCTTTAAGGCATGATTCACAAGTTTGTAGTGATTTCACGTCGTCCAAAGTGAACAATCCCTCACTAACAAGTTTGTTCATCCTTCTCAATGAAACATGACCTAATCTAGTGTGCCAAAGTTGTGCGGGGTTTCGATCTATCTCCTTACGTTTTGTTGATATAACATTTATGGGTATTGGCTTGGATTTAGTTCATATAAGTTGTTTAATAGCAGTCCCTTGCAAATCACGTTTTCATTCTTTTGTATAGTGCAAATCGAATTTCCAAAAACAAAAGTAAAACCTTCAATATCCAAAACGAAAATAGAAATAAGGTTTCTAATGAGAGACGGAACAAATAAACAATCGTTCAAAATAATAGGAAAACTAGAATCCAAAACATTTAAGATAGTCCCAATTGCTTCAGCAGCAACTCTTCCTCCATTCCCCATCCTTAGGTAGGTCTCACCCGCTCTAAACTTTCTACTTGTTGTCATTAGCTGCAAATCATTACATAGATGTGAGCCACAGCTTGTATCTAATACCCAAGAAGAAGAGTTTACATACAAATTTACGTCAATGAAATACGTACCCTTTTTAGAACGTTTCTGCTTTAGGTAAGCATTGCAGTTGTGGCGCCAATGCCCTTTATTTCCACAGTGATGGCTTATTGCTGACTTTTGCTCTAGAACCCCCACTACCTTCACCCACGTCGAACTTGCTGTTTGTGAAGGGAACTCTTTCATTTCTCTTCTTTTGGAAAGAACTCTTCTTTCCAAAAGCGGCAACAATGAGAACAAATTTCTCTTTCTTGATGGTGGACTCGAAACTGACCAACATGTTCATTAAGTCATCAAAGGGAGAGGATCAAGCTTGTTAATGTTGAAGCTATGAACGATTCATAGGAACTAGGGAGGGACGACATGATCAAATCCAATGATATTTCGACAGGGAGGGTGACGTCAAGGTTCACTAGCTTCTCAAGGACAGTGATCATCTTGAGACAATGCTCGTGGACCGAGGCCCCTTCGCGCTGTCTCGCAGTGGTCAACTCCTTGGCAGTTGCGTACCTAGAATCCCTAATATTCTCTCTATACATGCTATCAAGATGAGCCTTGATGTCGAAAGCATGCAAGTGAGACTCATATTTTCTCACAAGCGCGGGCTCTATAGATGCTATCATGTAACACCTAGCATGAGTGTCGTCCTTCTTCCATGCTTAATAAGTATCCTTTTAAGCATCAGTTGCAGTATCAGGTATAGAGGCAGGGGGTCTCTCATCGAGCACATAGAGACGCCCCTCAACAGTGAGCACAAGTTTTAGACTACGTAACCAATCGAGGTAGTTAGGGCCCTTGAGTTTATGGTCGAGGATTGAGATTATGGGATTCTTAGACATGATTATCTGAGAGGTTAGAGAAGAGGGTTATTAGAGATTCATAGTAAATGATTTACAACTAAATATTTGGACTTTTATTATTTAATTGTTGTCCCACTGATTTTACCAAGTTCCACTACCCTCTAGTAGACAAACGAGAAAGACGATTTTTCTTTAATGGGCTTTAGGTCCAATAGACAAATATAATCCATAGTTAATCTAGCCCGATTATATTTGCCCAAAGGTAGATCACAATCAATCATATCATTTATATGATCCTAAAGTAATTTTCCTCACACTTGATATTGACCTAAGTTAATCTTGCGAATTCAAAATCTTCATGTGTCAAGTCTGACCTACCAATTAAAGATGCTCATAGAACTAATTATACGAAACTAATGCAGCCCCAAGTTAATCTAGCCGACCATGTTAATCTAGCATAACCTTTTCTATGTCTACCTACATCATTATGTCAATTGAATTACAACTGCTTACTATAGCACTCTCAGCTAACACGGCTTACTGCACTATTACAAAGGGCTACACATAATTCAACCGTTGGCAGAAGGAAAGAAAAATTCAACAAATTTGTTTTTATTGATAGCTTGAAATAATTCTTAATTAAATTAACAATGAGGGATTTTGGAAAAAAATTTATCTCATTAGAAGGTTTGGAATAGTCGATGTGATTCCTACATCTATGTTCTCTAAACGCATACGGAAACGCATATTGTCCTAAGAGGAACATATGACATAATTATATGTTTAATTACTTTAATTAATAATCGGGTTTTCAAAATAATTACAGGACCTCTATTAGCATAAATAAATAAAATATTATTGAGGTACTAATAATAAGGTTGAAGTACAATACATATTATATATGTGTTCTATTAATTAAAATTAATTTAACAATTTAAATTAATTAATTAATCCAACACCTATTCACTAAAATAGTTGATTGTTGAATCAATTATCTAGTTGAGTTTAATTGCAAATAATTTTCAAAAATTAAAATCAATATGTTTTAAGTTTTATTTTAGAAATCTGAATTTTTTTTTTCACTGAACCGGTTCGGACCGAATCGGCTCGGTTTTGTCCGGCCCAGTTGGCCGAATCAGTGGTTCAGTTCGGTAAGTCCGAGACCGGTCTACCGATCCGATTCCACCTCGATTCGGCCAGTTTGATCGAAAAAACCGTCGAACCGGTCATTCCTACCGGTTCGATCCGGATAAAAATAAAAACAGCAGTTTAATTTTATTTCAGATCCGATTTTGCAATTTTAAAACAATTTTATAGATTGAAAAATTCTAAACAATATTTTAAAAATATTTTAAACTTTTAAAAAAAACCCAATTAAATAATACAATAATTAAAATTTTAATAAATCAAACATGCATTAAAATAAGCAATATATATTAACGCAATTAGTTGCGCAACGTGCTCTGATACCACTATTGGGAATCAGGCACGTGTACGCAGCCGAAAACAAAAATTTTATATGAAAAACAAATTTAATCATATAAACACGTACTCGATAATAGCAATTAATTGCGTACCTTAATGCTTCCAACGTAAAATATAAACAAACATGTATATAATTTATTTGCTAAGTAAATCATGTAACATACTCGTAGTAATTCACAAATCATGCATTAACAATTTCATAACATCATTCATGAAAAATCATACTGCATATTCAAACATATAACTTAATCATATTAAATTAATACTAATTAAAATAATCAGACCTGAAAATTACCTCTTGAAGCGTGAGGCCAACTTTCGGGATTGACGTGAACTGCCACAGAAACCAATCCGTGTAGTCGGGAGAAGCGGCGGCGACAGACGAGCGGGGCAGCGGTGGCGCGTGCGATTCACGCGCTGTCTTCGGGCAAGGCGTGAGGGCGCGTGCGTGGGCGGTTCGGCGGCGGCGTTTTGTCAGTTCGACTCCTTCATCTTCCCCCTCTCGGATTTCACCTCGTATACCGAATTCAATTGATACGTCGCACTAGACACGCAAAAGTCAGAATAAAACGGAAGAATAATAAAATAAAAAGGCTACCGAGAACAAGCGGCGCGTGGGGCGCCAATTTTAGGCGACGGTGGTGGCGGCGGACAGGCGGAGATGGTAGCGGACTAGAGTTGAGCGGCTAGGGTTTTGTTCACTTGTGTAGAACACCTATAAATCTTGTATTTATAGTGTGTTGTATATAAGTCCTAATGGGCTTAAGTTGGACGGGCCCAACAACTTAAGTCCGTTAGTTTTTCTTCACTCGTTTTCTCATAAAAAAATGATTGGAATTGTAACACCCCCCGTGTTCAAAGCACGATAATTTCTAAACCATAAAACCTCTAGTCACTTAAATACTAAATTTTACTAATAATAGGGCTATACGTGAATTATTGATGTCCGAATTATTAGATATCAAATTTATACGTGACCTTATGTGCCTATGTGTTTCGGGTAAATTATACATGCATACTAGAAATTACCATAATACATAATATATATGAATATATATGTGTGTGCCGTATATGTGTGTATAATTAGGGGTGGATTATTAAATAATTAGAAAATAAATAAATGATTATCCTAAGCCTAGCCTAACCCCTATTAAACCAATCCTACACTCCATCTCTAGCATGCTTAATTAGAAGGTCAAGAGTCCCTTCCCTCCCCCTCATTTCGGCTGCACCAAGACCCTCTCCTTCTTCCTTGTTCTTTCCTCCTTTAAGCCACCGAAACCACCATTGATAGCAGCTCCACCAAGCTCGAACCACCCCCCAAATCAGCAAGATACTTCTCAAACCAACAATGAGAATTCCCTATCTCACCCTTGCCCTTGAATTCTCCAAGAACACTATAAATACATGGTGCCCCTTCACTAATGAAAACACTTCTCACCTTGAAATCTATACCGTATCCTTCCATATCAAGGTAGCTTGGCTAAATCTTCAAGCTTGAAGAAGGTAAGAAGCTGCCATTCCAAGTTCTTCCACCTCTTCTTTCTTCTTCGTTCTTTTCCCCTTCTAACTTTCGGTTTTTCTTTGAAGGTTCCCAAGAACCTTCCCCTTTTCATCTAGCCTTTTATTCCTTTCTGTTTTTGAGGTAAGGAATCGAAATCCTTGCTGCAAATGGAGGTATCAAGTATTAAGAACAAAACTTCGAAATTAATTAAAAGACACCCCTAATTCTTGTTTATGTTGTTCTTGCATTTAACTATTTCTTGTTGTAAATTCGTATGATTTATGTTATTGCATGTATGATCAGAGGTCTTATATGGTAGATTTGAGTTGATTACTTTCAAAGAAGTTTCAGTTATTTCGAAAATTGTGAAGAAATTAAATTGGGAAAAGTTTTGGGGTTGCATGTGTAAATCTGCATATTTTCGGGCCAGATCTGTAATTTGTGAGAAGTCAGACTCATATAAGTTTTCAAAACTGGTTTTTTTGCATTTATTGAACGGAAATTCCAGATTGAGGAATTTTTTTTAGAAAAAGTAATTTTTGAACTCCTAGTGGTCTTGCATGTATGGATCTAAAAGTTTTGTGGTGGAAAATGGAATTTTCGAAGTTGTTGCATAAATTAAAATCTTAACTTCGTTTTCTGCATATCTTCAGCAAAGATTTCGGATTTTTAGGGGTTTTTCATGAAAAAGTGGATTTTGAAATTATAGTGTAGTTGCATGTGTAAATTGAAAGAGTTTTGGGGTAAATCTGTAATTTTCGAGAAATTAGTTTCAATTAGAGTTCCAGGTCTGTTTTCCAGCATTTAGTAAAGGGTAATATTCGGTTTTTAAAAGGTTTTACAAGAAAATGGAATTTGTGAATTTTTAGAGGTCTTGCATGTATAGATCTAGAGAATCTAGGGTGAATTATGTAATTTCCGGAAATTCTGCATCAAATCACTTCTAACTGAGTTTTCTGCATTAATCTGAATTTCAGTTAAGTTAAGGGTTGATTTTCGTGAAAGTATGAATTTTTGAACTTTAGAGTATATTGCATGTGTGAGTCTTGAACTTTGGGGGCAGAACTGTAATTTTCAGAAGTTCAGGGGTGTTGTGCTGAATACCCGAAACCTCCAAAAAACTATCATGTTTCCCTTAATCCTAGAATCTATTAGCAATAAGGTTTGGAATTAAGTAGCTTAGGGAAATATAATAGATGGATTGGTCTTTAATGGTTTGTGTGATATTCTTGGGTAAGTATGCTTGAATGCGCTATTCGATAATGGCCAAGCTTATGTGAAATATGTGTTTATTTGTCACTTGATTGATATTTGTGGTGTTTTAAATTATTATGGGTGGTTGTGAATTATTGTTATTCTTTAGGTACTCAAAGGAGATTTCAAATAATTCGACTATGCCATTTTTGATATTAAACAAAATAAATTGGGGAATTAAGGAAATACTTAGAAAGGATGAGAATGGATACGGGGGGGGGGGGGGGGGGGGGGGGGGGGGCGGTATTCCAACCATAGATACTACAGTTGGGTGGTTTGATTCCACTAAAACGGGCTCAGAATAATCTTCTTATTTTCTAAGTAAAGAAGTTAATTTCTCATCGGATCCGATAAAATGAAGATTCTTTATGTTTCTATAGTTAATGAATTATATGCATTAGATATGTAAATTGTGTTAAATGTTGTTGTACTTGTGCTATTATTATATAGTATATGTAGTATGACTATATTTTAAATTCTCGGTATCTTTCGATGACCTTACTGAGCTTTGTTAGCTCATATAGATATTCTCCGTTTGCAGGTACTAGTACTACTCACTCCACCGGATTAGACTAGTCGACGGTTCGAGAGGCCGACTCCGGGTTTTTGGTTCGTATGGAGGATCTACTTATAATGCTTGTAGTACTATCTTTTGTGTATATTGTTCTTAGGACAATTACTATTTCCGTAGTAGTCCATGTGTATTATTATCCGTGGTAGAGGAGGCACATTCCTCCAAAGATGGGCCCCTTTTTGTTAAACTATGGTCCATTTATGTAGAATTAATATATTGTTTAATTATGGACTTTAACCTTTTATTTCTATGTTTTATCAAGGTGACACCACTTATAGCCTATATTGCCGATTAATCGGGTAGTTAGACATACACTCCTCCATCCCACTAAATCATTCCGCCGAAAAATCTTCCGAAGCCAACTCCGTCTTTAAATCTTAGGTCATGAGATAAATATCGATTCACCAAACTTCGGAGTCTACCCATATATCTAAATACTTATATAATGTGTTTAAAGCTTCCGTGCATGGCAAACCCTCTCGGTTTGCTACACGATTACTAGGGGGTGTCACAGACATGATATCAGAGCAAAATTTGTAGAAACTCTATACGAGCACCGAACCGGAATTCGAAACCCTCGAAGCGTGAAGACTCGGTCTGTCCGGTAATTATGTGCTTACTTGTGTTTTATATTATTTTTCTGTTGTTCTAAAGATATTTTTGCAACACACACACTAAGACATGACAGGGAGACAATCTCGGAACACCGCCACCACAAATAATCTCCCAGACACCGCTAACGTTATTCTCGGTCTTTCCAACCTTATCCGCGAGCAAGCGCAGAATCATCACGATCAGATTCAACAACTCCTTCAAAGCCGACAAACCCCACCTACGCCTCAACCAAATCCCCAAAGTCTGTACGAACGTTTCCTTCGCATGAAACCCTCTGAGTTTCATGGTGATCCCGACCCGGTCATAGCCGAAGAGTGGATCAAATCCTTGGAGGTGATCTTTGATTACATGCAAATGGATGACCGTGAACGAGTGCACTGTGCCCTCTTTTTACTTCGCAACGAAGCCCGGAACTGGTGGGAAGGAGCTAAGGAAGGTGTTGAACTCGAGAACTTGTCATGGGAAGCATTCAAGGTCCAATTCTTTGAGAAATACTTTTCCAAGGACGTTCGGGCCAACAAACTCAAGGAATTCTTGGAACTCCGCCAAGGGGACCTCACCATGACCGAATACGTTCGGTTATTCGAACGAGGATGCTTGTACGCCCCATTCATCGCCAAGGACATCGAGGAAAAGAAAAATCATTTCACAAGGGGGCTACAACCTGAAATCCGAAGGGATATCCGCATGTCCGACGCCACTACTTTTCGCCAAATGGTGGACAAGGCACTAACCGCCGCTCAAGACGAAAATGAAATTCAACAAGGGAAGCGACCCCAGCCACCCACACCACGACCATGGAAGAAGGCCAACTTTGGAAATCAAAAATTCAAGGGAAAGAAGGTCCAAAATTCAAACTCTAAGCCAGTAGCACCGACAACCAAGCCAACTTGCTCGAACTGCGGAAAGGCTCACTTTGGAATCTGCGTAAGGGATACCGAACTGTGCTTTCGATGCAAAAAGCCCGGCCATAAGGCGAGAGATTGTCCCAACGCTCAAACTCGAGTCCCAGGCCGCGTGTTTTCCATGACCCGAGAACAAGTGCATCAAGATCCGACGATGATCGCAGGTACCATTCTTGTTCTTGGAGAACCCGTGTATGCTTTGATTGATTCTGGTTCTACACATTCCTTTATTTCCACCAATGTGTGCGTACGTCTTGGCCTAATACCGACCCAAGTAAGCCATGAATATCGCATCTCTATGCCCTCGGGCGAAGAAATGATCACTAGCGAGGTAGTGAAGGATTGCCCTATTCAAATTAAATCCCAACCCATGAGGTTCGATCTCATTGTCTTAGCAATCGAGAACTTTGACCTTATAATGGGAATGGATGGGCTGACCAAGTTCAAGGCTCAAATCAACTGCGCCCTAAAAACCGTAAGCTTTTCTCTCCCAAATCACACCCTCCTAGAATTTCAAAGCGACACCAAGACCCAGATTCCCATAATCTCCGCAATCAAAGCCACCAAACTCATCAACAAGGGACATACCGGCTACCTAGTCGACCTTCTAGAGACTAGCTCAAAACCTCAACCGATAATGTCCGAACTTTCCGTTGTTCAAGAATTTCCCGACGTCTTCCCCGATGACCTACCCGGGCTACCGCCCGATCGAGAAATTGAGTTCGAAATTCATCTTATTCCGGGAACGGAACCAATCTCAAAGGCTCCGTACCGTATGGCTCCTGTGGAACTCAAGGAATTGAAAAATCAAGTCCAAGAATTACTCGATAAGGGGTACATCCGCCCCAGTCACTCCCCATGGGGAGCCCCGGTACTATTCGTTAAGAAGAAAGACGGATCTTTCCGCCTTTGTATCGACTATCGAGAGCTGAATAAGGTGACCATAAAGAATAAATATCCTCTGCCCCGCATCGATGATCTCTTTGACCAACTCCAAGGGTCATCCGTCTTCTCCAAAATCGACCTTCGGTCAGGATACCACCAGCTTAAGATCAAAGAAACTGATATCCCAAAGACTGCCTTCCGAACACGATACGGCCATTATGAATTCGTAGTAATGCCGTTTGGATTAACCAACGCACCAGCCGCTTTCATGGACCTTATGAATCGAGTTTTTCATCAGTACCTCGAAAAGTTTGTCATCGTCTTTATCGATGATATTCTTATATACTCCAAGACCCAAGAAGAACATACCTCTCAACTGCGAACAGTACTTCAAACACTCCGAGAGCATCAACTTTACGCCAAATTCAGTAAATGTGAATTTTGGCTATCCAGAGTAACTTTCCTTGGCCACATCATCTCCGCCGAAGGACTTTCCGTCGACCCCAGCAAAATAGAAGCAATCTCAACATGGCCAACTCCAAAGAACGTAAGGGAGATACGAAGTTTCCTTGGTTTAGCCGGATACTATCGCAAATTCGTTCAAGATTTCTCAAAAATCGCATCACCCCTCACTCAACTCACGAAGAAGGGAGTCACTTACCAATGGACCCCAGACCGCGAGGCTAGTTTCCAAGAACTAAAGAAGCGTTTAACCACCGCTCCAATTCTTTCATTACCCGATGGATCCGGAGGATTTGTGATCTATAGCGACGCATCCAAACTCGGACTAGGTGCTGTACTTATGCAAAACGGAAAAGTGATAGCCTACGCGTCCCGACAGCTCAAGGAATACGAGAGGAACTACCCAACTCACGATTTAGAACTCGCAGCAGTAGTCTTTGCACTTAAAATCTGGCGTCACTACCTATACGGAGATAAGTGCACCGTTTACACCGATCACAAAAGCCTGAAGTATTTCTTCACACAGAAAGAATTAAACATGAGGCAGCGAAGATGGCTAGATCTGGTTAAAGATTACGACTGTGAATTCCTATACCACCCCGGGAAGGCGAATGTTGTGGCAGATGCCCTTAGTCGGAAATCGATAAACGCCCTAGTGGTTGAATCAAAATTTCGAGACCGCGTGAGGACAGCTCAAGATCAAGACCCCCAACTTCGAAAATTTCGCACAAATCTCGAAGCAAACCCTAATTTCCGAATTTCCAAAGACGGATTTCTCCAATTCCACAACCGCACTTGCATTCCCGACGATGCCGAAATCAAACGACTCCTTTTAGCCGAGGCACATCAAACCACATATACTTGTCACCCCGGATCAACCAAAATGTACCAAGACTTGAAGAAACTTTATTGGTGGCCGAGAATGAAGGAAGATATAGCTCGATTCGTTGCCCAATGCATCACCTGCCAGCAGATCAAGACCGAACACCAACGACCCGGAGGATTACTTCAACCAAATTCAATTCCCGAATGGAAATGGGAAGTAATAATGATGGACTTTGTTCAAGGATTTCCAAGAACCCAACGCGGATCCGACTCTATTTGGGTAATTATCGACCGGTTAACCAAATCGGCCCATTTTCTTCCGATCCGCAAGACGTTTAGCCTAGATAAACTCGCAGAACTCTATATGCGAGAAATCGTTCGACTCCACGGAATTCCGACGGCTATTATTTCGGATCGAGACCCACGGTTCACCTCAAAATTCTGGAAAAGTTTGCAAGTAACTCTTGGAACCAAATTATCGTTCAGCACGGCCTTTCATCCCCAAACCGATGGCCAGTCAGAACGCACGATTAAAACCCTTGAGGACCTACTTCGAGCCTGTATACTCGACTTTGGAGGCAACTGGGAATCTCGACTACCGTTGATCGAATTTGCGTATAATAATAGCTTCCAATCATCAATCGGAATGGCGCCCTACGAAGCACTCTACGGACGAAAGTGCCGATCTCCCCTCTACTGGGATGAAGTTGGAGAGAGAAAACTTCTCGGGCCCGACCTAGTTCAACAAACGGTGAGCCTAGTTCGAGACATCCGAGAAAATATGCGAGTTGCCCAAAACCGACAACAAAGCTACGCTAATAATAGAAGGCGAGATTTGGAATTCGAAGTCGGAGGATTAGTATTCTTAAAAGTAGCTCCTTTTAAAGGAGTTTTGCGATTCGGAAACCGAGGCAAACTATCTCCGCGATATATCGGTCCATTCGAAATACTCGAAAGAATAGGCAGTCGCGCTTACCGTCTAGCACTTCCGCCTAACCTATCCCGAATCCATAACGTATTCCACGTCTCCATGCTTCGCAAATACATTTCCAGCCCCGAACACGTTCTCAAGGCCGAACCTATTGAGCTGAACCCAAACCTTTCATACGAAGAAAGACCCCTCCGAATCCTCGACTCCAAAACCAAGACACTCCGAAACCGCGAGATTCACCTAGTCAAAGTACAGTGGCACAACCACACACCCGAAGAAGCTACATGGGAACGCGAATCAGAAATGAGAGGTCTCTATCCCGAATTATTCGGGACAGGTAACAAATTTTGGGGACAAAAATTTTAAAGGGGGGAAGATTGTAACACCCCACGTGTTCAAAGCACGATAATTTCTAAACCATAAAACCTCTAGTCACTTAAATACTAAATTTTACTAATAATAGGGCTATACGTGAATTATTGATGTCCGGATTATTAGATATCAAATTTATACGTGACCTTATGTGCCTATGTGTTTCGGGTAAATTATACATGCATACTAGAAATTACCATAATACATAATATATATGAATATATATGTGTGTGCCGTATATGTGTGTATAATTAGGGGTGGATTATTAAATAATTAGAAAATAAATAAATAATTATCCTAAGCCTAGCCTAACCCCTATTAAACCAATCCTACACTCCATCTCTAGCATGCTTAATTAGAAGGTCAAGAGTCCCTTCTCTCCCCCTCATTTCGGCTGCACCAAGCCCCTCTCCTTCTTCCTTGTTCTTTCCTCCTTTAAGCCACCGAAACCACCATTGATAGCAGCTCCACCAAGCTCGAACCACCCCCAAATCAGCAAGATACTTCTCAAACCAACAATGAGAATTCCCTATCTCACCCTTGCCCTTGAATTCTCCAAGAACACTATAAATACATGGTGCCCCTTCACTAATAAAAACACTTCTCACCTTGAAATCTATACCGTATCCTTCCATATCAAGGTAGCTTGGCTAAATCTTCAAGCTTGAAGAAGGTAAGAAGCTGCCATTCCAAGTTCTTCCACCTCTTCTTTCTTCTTCGTTCTTTTCCCCTTCTAACTTTCGGTTTTTCTTTGAAGGTTCCCAAGAACCTTCCCCTTTTCATCTAGCCTTTTATTCCTTTCTGTTTTTGAGGTAAGGAATCGAAATCCTTGCTGCAAATGGAGGTATCAAGTATTAAGAACAAAACTTCGAAATTAATTAAAAGACACCCCTAATTCTTGTTTATGTTGTTCTTGCATTTAACTATTTCTTGTTGTAAATTCGTATGATTTATGTTATTGCATGTATGATCAGAGGTCTTAAATGGTAGATTTGAGTTGATTACTTTCAAAGAAGTTTCAGTTATTTCGAAAATTGTGAAGAAATTAAATTGGGAAAAGTTTTGGGGTTGCATGTGTAAATCTGCATATTTTCGGGCCAGATCTGTAATTTGTGAGAAGTCAGACTCATATAAGTTTTCAAAACTGGTTTTTTTGCATTTATTTAACGGAAATTCCAGATTGAGGAATTTGTTTTAGAAAAGGTAATTTTTGAACTCCTAGTGGTCTTGCATGTATGGATCTAAAAGTTTTGTGGTGGAAAATGGAATTTTCGAAGTTGTTGCATAAATTAAAATCTTAACTTCGTTTTCGGCATATCTTGAGCAAAGATTTCGGATTTTTAGGGGTTTTTCATGAAAAAGTGGATTTTGAAATTATAGTGTAGTTGCATGTGTAAATTGAAAGAGTTTTGGGGTAAATCTGTAATTTTCGAGAAATTAGTTTCAATTAGAGTTCCAGGTCTGTTTTCCAGCATTTAGTAAAGGGTAATATTCGGTTTTTAAAAGGTTTTACAAGAAAATGGAATTTGTGAATTTTTAGAGGTCTTGCATGTATAGATCTAGAGAATCTAGGGTGAATTATGTAATTTCCGGAAATTCTGCATCAAATCACTTCTAACTGAGTTTTCTGCATTAATCTGAATTTCAGTTAAGTTAAGGGTTGATTTTCGTGAAAGTATGAATTTTTGAACTTTAGAGTATATTGCATGTGTGAGTCTTGAACTTTGGGGGCAGAACTGTAATTTTCAGAAGTTCAGGGGTGTTGTGCTGAATACCCGAAACCTCCAAAAAACTATCATGTTTCCCTTAATCCTAGAATCTATTAGCAATAAGGTTTGGAATTAAGTAGCTTAGGGAAATATAATAGATGGATTGGTTTTTAATGGTTTGTGTGATATTCTTGGGTAAGTATGCTTGAATGCGCTATTCGATAATGGCCAAGCTTATGTGAAATATGTGTTTATTTGTCACTTGATTGATATTTGTGGTGTTTTAAATTATTATGGGTGGTTGTGAATTATTGTTATTCTTTAGGTACTCAAAGGAGATTTCAAATAATTCGACTATGCCATTTTTGATATTAAACAAAATAAATTGGGGAATTAATGAAATACTTAGAAAGGATGAGAATGGATACGGGGGGGCCGGTATTCCAACCATAGATACTACAGTTGGGTGGTTTGATTCCACTAAAACGGGCTCAGAATAATCTTCTTATTTTCTAAGTAAAGAAGTTAATTTCTCATCGGATCCGATAAAATGAAGATTCTTTATGTTTCTATAGTTAATGAATTATATGCATTAGATATGTAAATTGTGTTAAATGTTGTTGTACTTGTGCTATTATAATATAGTATATGTAGTATGACTATATTTTAAATTCTCGGTATCTTTCGATGACCTTACTGAGCTTTGTTAGCTCATATAGATATTCTCCGTTTGCAGGTACTAGTACTACTCACTCCACCGGATTAGACTAGTCGACGGTTCGAGAGGCCGACTCCGGGTTTTTGGTTCGTATGGAGGATCTACTTATAATGCTTGTAGTACTATCTTTTGTGTATATTGTTCTTAGGACAATTACTATTTCCGTAGTAGTCCATGTGTATTATTATCCGTGGTAGAGGAGGCACATTCCTCCAAAGATGGGCCCCTTTTTGTTAAACTATGGTCCATTTATGTAGAATTAATATATTGTTTAATTATGGACTTTAACCTTTTATTTCTATGTTTTATCAAGGTGACACCACTTATAGCCTATATTGCCGATTAATCGGGTAGTTAGACATACACTCCTCCATCCCACTAAATCATTCCGCCGAAAAATCTTCCGAAGCCAACTCCGTCTTTAAATCTTAGGTCATGAGATAAATATCGATTCACCAAACTTCGGAGTCTACCCATATATCTAAATACTTATATAATGTGTTTAAAGCTTCCGTGCATGGCAAACCCTCTCGGTTTGCTACACGATTACTAGGGGGTGTCACAGACATGATATCAGAGCAAAATTTGTAGAAACTCTATACGAGCACCGAACCGGAATTCGAAACCCTCGAAGCGTGAAGACTCGGTCTGTCCGGTAATTATGTGCTTACTTGTGTTTTATATTATTTTTCTGTTGTTCTAAAGATATTTTTGCAACACACACACTAAGACATGACAGGGAGACAATCTCGGAACACCGCCACCACAAATAATCTCCCAGACACCGCTAACGTTATTCTCGGTCTTTCCAACCTTATCCGCGAGCAAGCGCAGAATCATCACGATCAGATTCAACAACTCCTTCAAAGCCGACAAACCCCACCTACGCCTCAACCAAATCCCCAAAGTCTGTACGAACGTTTCCTTCGCATGAAACCCTCTGAGTTTCATGGTGATCCCGACCCGGTCATAGCCGAAGAGTGGATCAAATCCTTGGAGGTGATCTTTGATTACATGCAAATGGATGACCGTGAACGAGTGCACTGTGCCCTCTTTTTACTTCGCAACGAAGCCCGGAACTGGTGGGAAGGAGCTAAGGAAGGTGTTGAACTCGAGAACTTGTCATGGGAAGCATTCAAGGTCCAATTCTTTGAGAAATACTTTTCCAAGGACGTTCGGGCCAACAAACTCAAGGAATTCTTGGAACTCCGCCAAGGGGACCTCACCATGACCGAATACGTTCGGTTATTCGAACGAGGATGCTTGTACGCCCCATTCATCGCCAAGGACGTCGAGGAAAAGAAAAATCATTTCACAAGGGGGCTACAACCTGAAATCCGAAGGGATATCCGCATGTCCGACGCCACTACTTTTCGCCAAATGGTGGACAAGGCACTAACCGCCGCTCAAGACGAAAATGAAATTCAACAAGGGAAGCGACCCCAGCCACCCACACCACGACCATGGAAGAAGGCCAACTTTGGAAATCAAAAATTCAAGGGAAAGAAGGTCCAAAATTCAAACTCTAAGCCAGTAGCACCGACAACCAAGCCAACTTGCTCGAACTGCGGAAAGGCTCACTTTGGAATCTGCGTAAGGGATACCGAACTGTGCTTTCGATGCAAAAAGCCCGGCCATAAGGCGAGAGATTGTCCCAACGCTCAAACTCGAGTCCCAGGCCGCGTGTTTTCCATGACCCGAGAACAAGTGCATCAAGATCCGACGATGATCGCAGGTACCATTCTTGTTCTTGGAGAACCCGTGTATGCTTTGATTGATTCTGGTTCTACACATTCCTTTATTTCCACCAATGTGTGCGTACGTCTTGGCCTAATACCGACCCAAGTAAGCCATGAATATCGCATCTCTATGCCCTCGGGCGAAGAAATGATCACTAGCGAGGTAGTGAAGGATTGCCCTATTCAAATTAAATCCCAACCCATGAGGTTCGATCTCATTGTCTTAGCAATCGAGAACTTTGACCTTATAATGGGAATGGATTGGCTGACCAAGTTCAAGGCTCAAATCAACTGCGCCCTAAAAACCGTAAGCTTTTCTCTCCCAAATCACACCCTCCTAGAATTTCAAAGCGACACCAAGACCCAGATTCCCATAATCTCCGCAATCAAAGCCACCAAACTCATCAACAAGGGACATACCGGCTACCTAGTCGACCTTCTAGAGACTAGCTCAAAACCTCAACCGATAATGTCCGAACTTTCCGTTGTTCAAGAATTTCCCGACGTCTTCCCCGATGACCTACCCGGGCTACCGCCCGATCGAGAAATTGAGTTCGAAATTCATCTTATTCCAGGAACGGAACCAATCTCAAAGGATCCGTACCGTATGGCTCCTGTGGAACTCAAGGAATTGAAAAATCAAGTCCAAGAATTACTCGATAAGGGGTACATCCGCCCCAATCACTCTCCATGGGGAGCCCTGGTACTATTCGTTAAGAAGAAAGACGGATTTTTCCGCCTTTGCATCGACTATCGAGAGCTGAATAAGGTGACCATAAAGAATAAATATCCTCTGCCCCGCATCGATGATCTCTTTGACCAACTCCAAGGGTCATCCGTCTTCTCCAAAATCGACCTTCGGTCAGGATACCACCAGCTTAAGATCAAAGAAACTGATATCCCAAAGACTGCCTTCCGAACACGATACGGCCATTATGAATTCGTAGTAATGCTGTTTGGATTAACCAACGCACCAGCCGCTTTCATGGACCTTATGAATCGAGTTTTTCATCAGTACCTCGACAAGTTTGTCATCGTCTTTATCGATGATATTCTTATATACTCCAAGACCCAAGAAGAACATACCTCTCAACTGCGAACAGTACTTCAAACACTCCGAGAGCATCAACTTTACGCCAAATTCAGTAAATGTGAATTTTGGCTATCCAGAGTAACTTTCCTTGGCCACATCATCTCCGCCGAAGGACTTTCCGTCGACCCCAGCAAAACAGAAGCAATCTCAACATGGCCAACTCCAAAAAACGTAAGGGATATACGAAGTTTCCTTGGTTTAGCCGGATACTATCGCAAATTCGTTCAAGATTTCTCAAAAATCGCATCACCCCTCACTCAACTCACGAAGAAGGGAGTCACTTACCAATGGACCCCAGACCGCGAGGCTAGTTTCCAAGAACTAAAGAAGCGTTTAACCACCGCTCCAATTCTTTCATTACCCGATGGATCCGGAGGATTTGTGATCTATAGCGACGCATCCAAACTCGGACTAGGTGTTGTACTTATGCAAAACGGAAAAGTGATAGCCTACGCGTCCCGACAGCTCAAGGAATACGAGAGGAACTACCCAACTCACGATTTAGAACTCGCAGCAGTAGTCTTTGCACTTAAAATCTGGCGTCACTACCTATACGGAGATAAGTGCACCGTTTACACCGATCACAAAAGCCTGAAGTATTTCTTCATACAGAAAGAATTAAACATGAGGCAGCGAAGATGGCTAGATCTGGTTAAAGATTACGACTGTAGATTCCTACACCACCCCGGGAAGGCGAATGTTGTGGCAGATGCCCTTAGTCGGAAATCGATAAACGCCCTAGTGGTTGAATCAAAATTTCGAGACCGCGTGAGGACAGCTCAAGATCAAGACCCCCAACTTCGAAAATTTCGCACAAATCTCGAAGCAAACCCTAATTTCCGAATTTCCAAAGACGGATTTCTCCAATTCCACAACCGCACTTGCATTCCCGACGATGCCGAAATCAAACGACTCCTTTTAGCCGAGGCACATCAAACCACATATACTTGTCACCCCGGATCAACCAAAATGTACCAAGACTTGACGAAACTTTATTGGTGGCCGAGAATGAAGGAAGATATAGCTCGATTCGTTGCCCAATGCCTCACCTGCCAGCAGATCAAGACCGAACACCAACGACCCGGACGATTACTTCAACCAAATTCAATTCCCAAATGGAAATGGGAAGTAATAACGATGGACTTTGTTCAAGGATTTCCAAGAACCCAACGCGGATCCGACTCTATTTGGGTAATTATCGACCGGTTAACCAAATCGGCCCATTTTCTTCCGATCCGCAAGACGTTTAGCCTAGATAAACTCGCAGAACTCTATATGCGAGAAATCGTTCGACTCCACGGAATTCCGACGGCTATTATTTCGGATCGAGACCCACGGTTCACCTCAAAATTCTGGAAAAGTTTGCAAGGAACTCTTGGAACCAAATTATCGTTCAGCACGGCCTTTCATCCCCAAACCGATGGCCAGTCAGAACGCACGATTAAAACCCTTGAGGACCTACTTCGAGCCTGTATACTCGACTTTGGAGGCAACTGGGAATCTCGACTACCGTTGATCGAATTTGCGTATAATAATAGCTTCCAATCATCAATCGGAATGGCGCCCTACGAAGCACTCTACGGACGAAAGTGCCGATCTCCCCTCTACTGGGATGAAGTTGGAGAGAGAAAACTTCTCGGGCCCGACCTAGTTCAACAAACGGTGAGCCTAGTTCGAGACATCCGAGAAAATATGTGAGTTGCCCAAAACCGACAACAAAGCTACGCTAATAATAGAAGGCGAGATTTGGAATTCGAAGTCGGAGGATTAGTATTCTTAAAAGTAGCTCCTTTTAAAGGAGTTTTGCGATTCGGAAACCGAGGCAAACTATCTCCGCGATATATCGGTCCATTCGAAATACTCGAAAGAATAGGCAGTCGCGCTTACCGTCTAGCACTTCCGCCTAACTTATCCCGAATCCATAACGTATTCCACGTCTCCATGCTTCGCAAATACATTTCCAGCCCCGAACACGTTCTCAAGGCCGAACCTATTGAGCTGAACCCAAACCTTTCATACGAAGAAAGACCCCTCCGAATCCTCGACTCCAAAACCAAGACACTCCGAAACCGCGAGATTCACCTAGTCAAAGTACAGTGGCACAACCACACACCCGAAGAAGCTACATGGGAACGTGAATCAGAAATGAGAGGTCTCTATCCTGAATTATTCGGGACAGGTAACAAATTTTGGGGACAAAATTTTTAAAGGGGGGAAGATTGTAACACCCCACGTGTTCAAAGCACGATAATTTCTAAACTATAAAACCTCTAGTCACTTAAATACTAAATTTTACTAATAATAGGGCTATACGTGAATTGTTGATGTCCGAATTATTAGATATCAAATTTATACGTGACCTTATGTGCCTATGTGTTTCGGGTAAATTATACATGCATACTAGAAATTACCATAATACATAATATATATGAATATATATGTGTGTGCCGTATATGTGTGTATAATTAGGGGTGGATTATTAAATAATTAGAAAATAAATAAATGATTATCCTAAGCCTAGCCTAACCCCTATTAAACCAATCCTACACTCCATCTCTAGCATGCTTAATTAGAAGGTCAAGAGTCCCTTCTCTCCCCCTCATTTCGGCTGCACCAAGCCCCTCTCCTTCTTCCTTGTTCTTTCCTCCTTTAAGCCACCGAAACCACCATTGATAGCAGCTCCACCAAGCTCGAACCACCCCCAAATCAGCAAGATACTTCTCAAACCAACAATGAGAATTCCCTATCTCACCCTTGCCCTTGAATTCTCCAAGAACACTATAAATACATGGTGCCCCTTCACTAATGAAAACACTTCTCACCTTGAAATCTATACCGTATCCTTCCATATCAAGGTAGCTTGGCTAAATCTTCAAGCTTGAAGAAAGTAAGAAGCTGCCATTCCAAGTTCTTCCACCTCTTCTTTCTTCTTCGTTCTTTTCCCCTTCTAACTTTCGGTTTTTCTTTGAAGGTTCCCAAGAACCTTCCCCTTTTCATCTAGCCTTTTATTCCTTTCTGTTTTTGAGGTAAGGAATCGAAATCCTTGCTGCAAATGGAGGTATCAAGTATTAAGAACAAAACTTCGAAATTAATTAAAAGACACCCCTAATTCTTGTTTATGTTGTTCTTGCATTTAACTATTTCTTGTTGTAAATTCGTATGATTTATGTTATTGCATGTATGATCAGAGGTCTTAAATGGTAGATTTGAGTTGATTACTTTCAAAGAAGTTTCAGTTATTTCGAAAATTGTGAAGAAATTAAATTGGGAAAAGTTTTGGGGTTGCATGTGTAAATCTGCATATTTTCGGGCCAGATCTGTAATTTGTTAGAAGTCAGACTCATATAAGTTTTCAAAACTGGTTTTTTTGCATTTATTGAACGGAAATTCCAGATTGAGGAAATTTTTTTAGAAAAAGTAATTTTTGAACTCCTAGTGGTCTTGCATGTATGGATCTAAAAGTTGTGTGGTGGAAAATGGAATTTTCGAAGTTGTTGCATAAATTAAAATCTTAACTTCGTTTTCTGCATATCTTCAGCAAAGATTTCGGATTTTTAGGGGTTTTTCATGAAAAAGTGGATTTTGAAATTATAGTGTAGTTGCATGTGTAAATTGAAAGAGTTTTGGGGTAAATCTGTAATTTTCGAGAAATTGGTTTCAATTAGAGTTCCAGGTCTGTTTTCCAGCATTTAGTAAAGGGTAATATTCGGTTTTTAAAAGGTTTTACAAGAAAATGGAATTTGTGAATTTTTAGAGGTCTTGCATGTATAGATCTAGAGAATCTAGGGTGAATTATGTAATTTCCGGAAATTCTGCATCAAATCACTTCTAACTGAGTTTTCTGCATTAATCTGAATTTCAGTTAAGTTAAGGGTTGATTTTCGTGAAAGTATGAATTTTTGAACTTTAGAGTATATTGCATGTGTGAGTCTTGAACTTTGGGGGCAGAACTGTAATTTTCAGAAGTTCAGGGGTGTTGTGCTGAATACCCGAAACCTCCAAAAAACTATCATGTTTCCCTTAATCCTAGAATCTATTAGCAATAAGGTTTGGAATTAAGTAGCTTAGGGAAATATAATAGATGGATTGGTTTTTAATGGTTTGTGTGATATTCTTGGGTAAGTATGCTTGAATGCGCTATTCGATAATGGCCAAGCTTATGTGAAATATGTGTTTATTTGTCACTTGATTGATATTTGTGGTGTTTTAAATTATTATGGGTGGTTGTGAATTATTGTTATTCTTTAGGTACTCAAAGGAGATTTCAAATAATTCGACTATGCCATTTTTGATATTAAACAAAATAAATTGGGGAATTAATGAAATACTTAGAAAGGATGAGAATGGATACGGGGGGGCCGGTATTCCAACCATAGATACTACAGTTGGGTGGTTTGATTCCACTAAAACGGGCTCAGAATAATCTTCTTATTTTCTAAGTAAAGAAGTTAATTTCTCATCGGATCCGATAAAATGAAGATTCTTTATGTTTCTATAGTTAATGAATTATATGCATTAGATATGTAAATTGTGTTAAATGTTGTTGTACTTGTGCTATTATTATATAGTATATGTAGTATGACTATATTTTAAATTCTCGGTATCTTTCGATGACCTTACT
This sequence comes from Erythranthe guttata, assembly GCF_056151865.1. NCBI lineage: Eukaryota > Viridiplantae > Streptophyta > Magnoliopsida > Lamiales > Phrymaceae > Erythranthe > Erythranthe guttata. The sequence continues at coordinate 6,499,054 of NC_142544.1, read as the reverse complement.
GAGCTTTGTTAGCTCATATAGATATTCTCCGTTTGCAGGTACTAGTACTACTCACTCCACCGGATTAGACTAGTCGACGGTTCGAGAGGCCGACTCCGGGTTTTTGGTTCGTATGGAGGATCTACTTATAATGCTTGTAGTACTATCTTTTGTGTATATTGTTCTTAGGACAATTACTATTTCCGTAGTAGTCCATGTGTATTATTATCCGTGGTAGAGGAGGCACATTCCTCCAAAGATGGGCCCCTTTTTGTTAAACTATGGTCCATTTATGTAGAATTAATATATTGTTTAATTATGGACTTTAACCTTTTATTTCTATGTTTTATCAAGGTGACACCACTTATAGCCTATATTGCCGATTAATCGGGTAGTTAGACATACACTCCTCCATCCCACTAAATCATTCCGCCGAAAAATCTTCCGAAGCCAACTCCGTCTTTAAATCTTAGGTCATGAGATAAATATCGATTCACCAAACTTCGGAGTCTACCCATATATCTAAATACTTATATAATGTGTTTAAAGCTTCCGTGCATGGCAAACCCTCTCGGTTTGCTACACGATTACTAGGGGGTGTCACAGGAAAATTATAACAATTACATTTTTGAAATCATTGAAACACCCTCGTCATTATGAATGCCAATTCTCGATTTCAGTTTCTAAAACTTGAAACCCTAATTCAGTGGAGCTGCTAAATTTGGAAACTTCCAAATTTAGAAACTTCACTTAGATAATCGCCTAGTTCTTTCCTTTTCTTATTCTCACTCCTAATTCCCAATTATGAATGTTGGACTCAATCGTATTGAATTCTAATTAGGCAAAGATTAAACATTTTTATCTTAGACCGATTTTTCAAAGAACTCGAGTAAACAACCAAGGTGACCCTCGATGGTTCAGGTGTAAGCTAACCGTGGGCCCACAACTCTTTGTGGTTTAAACTCGTCCCTAGAGTTATAATAAAGATGAAGTTCGTTTCAACTTAATCACCCAACGAATTAAGATACACGTCTAGCAACTACGGATCATGATTCCCTAGATACAAATGAAGTGCATGCAAGAACCGTGTGATATAGTTAACTTACAGTACGATCCCTTCGATACATATGTGCTGATTAAACTAGAGGCATTGGTTCATCGAGAACTCCTTTATACTTCAATAAATGTGCGATCATTCTAAGTGTTGTAATCGGTACGTGCATGACTTAGAGAATGACCTTCCCTAATCATCACTTAATCAGCTCTGGACAGAGACTTAAAGATTACAAACTATGAGAACACACAAGACATCCAAGACTGTTCTAGCAATCAAATCCTTGACTATAATGCACAGACATCCCACTATATTTCGAACTGCACGAACACTGGCCCTTGGGGCGGTCCTCGGTGGAACTCAGGCACATGTCACGACACAGCTGGTCCTATAGTGAAGTCACGGTGATGTCTAGGTCTTAAGGAATAATGGTGTACAACTATATCATACAGATCTCTACTCGATTATTGAGAACCACTTAGAGATTGCTAGGATGAGGGAGTTCAGTGAACTCGTCAACTTACGAGCACCCAATTATGTATGCCGATATCACAATACCGTTTACTGATAAGACGCACTACACATACACTAAGCGCTAGTCTTTTAATGGGAAAGGCCGATATCTTCATTGGTGGCGTAACCTTTAAACTAGGAACACAGTTTAACAGTTATAATACTTAAGTAAATATCTCATGATCCTAATAGATCAAATATAAGTAATTATAATAATTGTAAGGACTATATCTATTCTTATGTAAGGGACAGAGATATAGAATACCAAAAGGTGTTTTATCATTAATACGAAAATGGATTATTTATTACAAGAATAAATAAAAGACCACAGCCAAAAGTTGGCTTCTTGGTCATCTACTCTAACAAATTCACTAGTGACATACTCAATGAGGTACTACCTCAAGTAGTAAAGGTCTCGGGTTTGCTTCAATTTGACGGAACCACTAATCCACAAGACACATTGAGAAGTTCCACGCCATGGCATATCTATATGGCCCGAGAAATGCAGCGATGTGATAGATGTTTTGCACGATACTCTCAAAAAGAGCCATGAACTTGTTCAACGATTGCCCACTGGATTTATCAGAACCTTCTCTTGATTATCCGAACGCTTCGCCAACCAATTCGTCAGCAACAAGAAATATGCTAAAACTCCAGCACACCTATTCAATTTGTACAACATTAATATTATACAAAGACACAATGAGCCCCTCCGCAACTGCATCTAACGATTTGTGGAGGCCGTTCATGAAGTTCTCAGTGTGGGAGAAGAGAAGCTCTCAGGAATCATACAGCAAAAATTAAAAATAGGTAGATTCAAGGAATCTATCGCATGAAGGCCTCCAACAAGCTTGGAGGAACTGCTAAATCGTGTTAAGAAATACATGCACATAGAGGAAGCATCCACCCTTGCTCCTCCTAAGAGAAAGTGTTGAGTGTAGATTTTACGCTCAATACGTGTACTTTACGTGTATCTTTTGCTTAGATTTAATTATATTTGTGCTTTAATTGATTGATTTTGTGTTTTATAGGTAAAAAAAGAGAGTTAGGTGTCCATGAAGGAAAAAAGATCAAAAAGAAAGGAAAAAGTTGCAAATAAGGAAATAAATCAAATTGGAAGAAGGAATCTCGCCACAGCTTTGGCAATGTCCACCATTTCGAGCATATCTCTCTCATACGAACTCCAAATCAGCTGATTTTTGCAGCATTGGAAAGCTAATTTCAAGGGCTACAATTCGTATTTACCCAACATTCCAAAATTCGGACTCCAACACGGAGAAATTCGAAGAACAAATCCTAATGGGGGAAAGTGGCGGAAATTGATTCTTATTAGGTTTCCACTACTTCCTTATCAAGAAAATCCTATAAAAACAAGAAGTCTCTACACCATAAGGACGAAATTTTACACCACAATACGCGAGGAACGAAGATCAACGAAGACTCAAGCATAGTTTTTCTTATTTAGTTTATTTATTTTATTTTCTTAATCATAAGAATCACGAGTAGCTAAGTCTTTAGTTTCTAGGATTTTATTTGGAACCTTATGTGGGATTTATGAACCATATTCTATGATTTTATGCAAGTTTTAATTCCGGATTATTTCTTCTAGTTATTTTATTAAGTTCATGAAACTGGCCACTTTATGTGCTTTTATGTTATTGTTAATCGCATGAATCGGAAGATCGGGTTAATAATTAGAACTGTGGTAGAAGAGCCTTTGTGCTATTAACATATGAATATAGTTAATCTCTTAAGTAGCCATTATTGAGATTTGTGCTTAATGTTGTGTTCTAGAATTAATTGCATAGGAATATAGTAATTGAATCTAGAGTATTAGAATCGTAGTACACGCGGAAGCGGGTTATGATTAATTTAGCATCTCAGGTTAATAATCCGGGTTAATTGCTTGTATAATTGAAGGAATTGGGGGAATAATAATCACATAGGGGAAGAATAAAATCCTAGGCTTGTTTACTCTGATAAGTCTTCGTGTTTAATTTTCTTTCTTGCTTTGTCTTTTTAATTTGCTTTAATTTAGTTAATTCTCTCCAAAGTCGATTGTGTAGGGTGGGCTTGATAATAATTAGTAGAATTTAGCGTCTATGATTAAATAATTAAATATTCCCTGTGGATTCGATATCCGGACTTTTAGTCCACTTTATTACTTGTACGATACGTGCACTTGCGTGTAGGTATTTCAACCAACAAGAGAGCATGATCGCCCTGACCCTCGACGTCGAGATGCCCGACGTCCACCGCCAACATCACATGTTCAATCCTCCTCTTCCCACTCTCGTTACACTCCACTCAATGGCCACCTTACTGAAATCATCCATGTTATAGAACAGAAGGTTTGGCGGAGCCTCCACGTCCTATGCATCTCAACGTGAAACGGCAAAGGTCAGATTGCTATTGTCGTTTCCACAAAGACAAAGGACACACCACTGAAGAGTGTGAACTACTCAAGCTTGCAATCGAAAGGTTGATCAAACAAGGACACTTGAGCGAGTATATCGACAAGTCCCAAAATAAAAGACGTGAGGATCCCCCACATCGATATAACAATCGACATCAACAACAACGTCGAAATAAGGGACCTCCTCGACGCGATCGAGATGACGATGAAACTCAACCCACTCGAGGGGTCATTGCCTTCATCTCTATAGGACCAGCAGTGGGCGATTCACAAAACGCGAGGCGCGCCCTCGCTCGATCAGCACGCATGAGTCAAAATCACGCATCTATCGAGTACAGAAACCTGATACCAACATCGTCTTCAACTCTTCTGACCTCGAATGTCCAACTGAAGATCACAACGACGCTTTAGTAATCACAGCTTTTGTGGCGAGCTTCTTGGTCAAGAAAATACTAGTTGACGGTGAGAGCTCAGCCGACATCATCTATCTCCATACATTTAAGCAGCTGGGCATAGATAATGTCTGATTTAGCCCTGTAACTACATCACTGAAAGGGTTCACGGGAGAAGGTGTTTTTGTTAGAATAGTCTTCCTTTTAGCTACATAACTTTATTATTGAATTAATAAACTAGTATATTATCATTTTATGAGAATCTGCACTACGGTATTCAATGTATTTAATTGATTGTTTGTGAATTAATTAAAATCATAAGTCTAATATTCTAATAGTATTCGAGATGGTGTGCTACGGCACACAGAAGATCATTTCGAAAGTTCGTTTAGAATATAAAGTTTATTGTTCACAATCTAGATGGAATTGGACTAACCATTGGTAAAATATTGTAGCATAATATTTAAGTGATTGGTCTTGATCACAGTAAACAGAGAATAACTTTTGTAGTTATTGTTTTGAATTATTATGCTAGCACACCCGGCATGTGTTGAACCGGACAAAGTGAAATAACTGTTTCATCACTATTCATAAATGAAACTCTATTATTTCTAGTGGACAATAAATTAATTACTCTCTTAATCCCTAGATAATTAACGTATACATTTAATTGATGATCTCTACTTTGATGTCACAATGGGAGAGATTCCTATATTGAGTCAAATGGCCCCCGGTGCGTTAGGTAGAGACATTAAGAATTAATAGGTGGAAATTAATTATTTAAAGGAATCCACATCTTTAAAATATAAGAGTGATAGTGATCCTTGAGTTGCTTGTAAGATTTGTTTATGGCAAGTCTTGGCTAGGTGGAGTCCGCATCCAACATACTCAAATAAGTTAAGCGGGTAAGACTCAGGAAAAGAAACCATTTAATTTATTTAGCTATGAATAAATTATTTGGTGGTTATAAGATATATTAATGTGGGGAGAATCTAAATAGTGATCGACCGGAGCTCAAATCTAATATTTGAGAATATAAGCGGGAGTTTGATAATTATTTGGTAGTGGAAAATAAATAATTATTTAATGATTAATTAAACGAATTCTTTTTAGAGTTTGAATTTAATTACTTATTAGTTGCCGATTTATATTTTCTCCTTTAGTCCCTATTGTAGCCCGATGGATTTTCTAATTAATTGAGAACATAAAATTCAACCAATATTATATTATTTGGTGGAAAGAGCCGAAAATTTGACTCCTTGTGTAGGAGAATTTTCGGTCATTGTATTACTTGTGGAAGAATGATTTATTTCCATAGCTCTTTCCTTGTAAAATTCTTTCAAGAGACCTATATATATAAGATTTGGTTGGAGAGACAAGAGGAACTCTTATTTACGTTTTACACGTTATGGAGAAGAGAGCTTTTTTCTTCTTCTTTTCCTCTCTATGTTTCTCAATTACAGATTTAGATTTCATCAAGTACAAGTCCACCATTTTAGAAGAATTATTAATCCGGGATATTACAATATAAGATTATAGGTTTTTAGAGCAAACTATAATTCCCCGAAATTTCTGAGCAGTCCTTTGAGGAAATTCACCATAAATCAGCCGTTCATCTGATAAGTTTGAAGTTTATGCAGTAGCTTCCTAACCCATTGCACAATAATCCATTAAAGTGTTTCTCCATCAGATCAACCATCTCGGAGATATCGGTAAAGGAAGAGGGCTGGAAATTTCTGGACAACAGTTTTTCGAGGATTGAAGGCTTGACGTGGATCCTCGTTCGTGCGCTGAAGATATAACGAATTTGCTCATGGAAAACGTAAGTTGCTAGATTAGATTTATTCCGCTTTAAATGAATCTAATCAATGCATGTTAATAAAATTAAAACCGATTAATCTAGAACCTCTTGCGAATTTTCATTGGCTCTTGGGCTTCATATCCCAACAGTTTTCTCCAAGGGAGAAGTGGAATCACCCATCTCGCTGGGGGATAGCCCTTGTCAAATTATGAAGATGGTGAAATTCCTCATCGTCGACAAACCATCTCCCTATAACATCATCTTAGGGAGGCCGACGATTCATACATTCAAGATGGTGCCTTCATCCTACCACCAATAGCTGAAATTCCCCATTTCCTATGGGATGGGGTAAGTACTTGGAGATAAACGCCTCACTTGCGAATGCTATGCAAGGGCTCTACGCGAGCATGTTGGGAATTGGACACGTGTACGCAGCGGAAACCAAAAACTTTATGCGAATTAAACGAATTTAAAATACATAATCACATGCCCGATATTTGTAAATAATTAATTGCGTACATTTGCCCTTCCAGCGAAATTAAAAACAACATACATGCGAATTATTTAATCGACATTATATCAACTAGCATGCTAGCATTAAATCAATTAATCATGCTCGCAGTAAATTACGAATTTCATGCAATCACGTAAGACATGCAAATTCATACAATACACTTACGATACGAACATACACATTTAATCTAAATTAAATCAAATCGAATAACTACGGATTCGAAACTTTACCTCTTGAAGCGTGAGGTAAGCGCACGAAATAAAGCAAGATTGCCACAGAAACCAATCCGTGCAATTCGGGGAAGCAACGGTGAAGCGACGGTGGCGACCGCATTAGCAACAGAGGCGCGTGTGGTTCACGCGCTGTCTTCAGGCGGCGCGTGGAGGCGCGTGCGTCGTCGGCTCGGTGACAGCTCCTCGATTCTTTGATTCTTGGATTCTTCGATCTTCCTCCTCTCAGATTATACCTCGTATACATCTATCTACTAAAACGTGGCACTAGACACGAAATAGTTAGAATAATACGGAAGAAACGAAAAGAGAAAAGAGCTACCAAGAGGATCGGCCAAGGGATGGCCGATTCCGGCGAGATGGTGGCGACGGCGGCGGTGGTGGCCGTGGATTGAGATTGGCCGAGAGAGATGAGAGCGGCTAGGGTTTCGTTAGGGTTGTGTGTGTTGTTTGCAAGACCTATAAATCAAGTCTTTATAGTGTCTTGTATAAAAACCCTAACGGGCTTAAGTTGGACCAGGCCCAACAGCTTAAGTTCGTTAGTTCTTTTACTCGCTCGTCTCTCTCAATTCGATGATCGGAAAATTGTAACACTTACATTTTCGGAATCATTATACTGTCCTCGTCATTACGATTGACAATTCTCAATTTCCAACTTTCTTAAAGTGGAAACCCTAATTCACTGCACTTTCTAAATTTGGAAATTCCCGATTTAGAAAGTCCACTAAGATGTTCGCCTATTCTTTTCATTTTCTTATTCTCATTCATAATTCCAAATTACGAATGTTGGACCCAAGCATATTGACTTCCAATCATGCAAAGATAAAACATTTTTACCTTTGATCGTTCATTCAAAGATCTCATGTGCACGAGCAGTGTGACCCTCGATGGTTCAGGTGTAAGCTAGCCGTGGGCCCACAACCCTTTGTGGTCAAAACTCATCCCTTAGAGTTACGACTAAGATGAAGCTCGTTTTACCTTAATCACCTAACGAATCAAGATTGGCGCCTAGCAACTACGCGTCATGATTCCCTAGATACAAATGAAGTGCCTGCAAGAACCTTTTGATATAGTTAGCGTACAGTACGATCCCTTCGATTCATATGTCCCGATTGAACTAAAGGGATTGGTTCATCGAGACATACTTAGGAGTTCAATGACTGTGCGATTATTCCAAGTGTTGTAATCGTTACGTGCATGACTTAGAGAATCGAATTCTCTAATCATCACTTAGTCATCTCTGGCCAGAGACTTAGAGACTACAAACTATGAGAACAAACAGGACATCCAAGACTATTCTAGCGATCGAATTCCCGACTACAATGCACAGACCTCCCACTAGATTTCGGACTGCACGAACACTGGCCCTTGGGGTGGTCCTCGGTGGAACTCAGGGACAGGTAACGATACAGCTGGTTCTCTAGTGAAGTCACGGTGATGTCTAGGTCATAAAAACTAATGGTGTACAGCTATACCATAGGTATCTCTACTCGATTATTGAGAACCAGTTAGATATTTCTAAAGTGAGGGAGTTCAGTGAACTTGTCAACTTACGAGCACCCACTTATGCATGTCGATATCACAATACCGTTTACTGATGAGATGCAGTACACATACACTAAGTGCTAGTCTCTTAATGGGAAACGTCGATATCCTCATTGGTGGCGTAACCCTTCGACTAGGAACATGTTTAACAGTTATAATACTAAAGTAAATATCTCACAATCCTAACGATCAATTACTAGTACTTGTAATAACTGTAAGGACTATATCTATGCTTTTGACAAAGGGACAAAGATATAGAATGTTAAGGTGTTTTATCATTAATACAAAAAAGGTTTGTTTATTACAATAATAAATGGAAAGACCACAGCCACAAGTTGGCTTGTTGGTAATCTACTCTAACAAGAGCTCGGCAGGGAGGGTGACATCGAGATTAACTAGCTTTTCAAGGAGAGTGATCATTTTGAGACAGTGCTCGTGGACAGAAGTCTCTTCGCGAAGTCTCGCCGTGATCAACTCCTTTGTACTAGCGTACCTCGATGCCCTAATATTGTCACTATACATGCTATCGAGATGAGCCTTTATATCGAAAGCATGTAAGTGAGGCTCATATTTCCTCTCAAGCGCGGGCTCCATGGCGGCTATCATATAACACATAGCATGAGTGTCATATTTTTTCTATGCTTCATAACTTTCCTTTTCAGCATCGGTCGATGTGGCAGGTATAGTGGTAGGAAGGCTCTCATTAAGAACATAGAGACGCCCCTCAACAATTAACACAAGTTTAAGACTACGCAACCAATCTAGGTAATATGGGCCATTGAGTTTATAGTCGAGGATTAACATTATGGGCTTCATAGACCTGATTATCTGAGAGGTTTAGAGAAGATTCGTATTAAATGAATTTTACTATTAAATGTTTGGACTTATGTTATTTAATTGTTCTCCCACTAATTTAATCGAGTTCCACTTCCCTCTAGTAGACAAATGAGAAAACCGATTTTTCTTTAATGGGCTTTAGGTCCAATAGACAAATATAACCCATAGTTAATCCAACCCGATTATATTTGCCCAAAGGTAGATCACAATCAATCATATCCATTATATGACCCTAAATTAATTTTCCTCACACTTGATAATGACCTAAGTTAATCTCGCGAATTCAAAATCATCGTGTGTCAAGTCTAACCTACCAATCAAAGATGCTCATAGAACTTAATTATGCCAAACTAATGCAGTCCCTAGTTAATCTAGCCGACCACATTAATCGAGCATAACCCTTTTCTATGGCTACCTTTATCGTTATGTCAATTGAATGACAGCTTACTTTACCATAGCACTCCCCGCTAACACGGCTTGCTACACTACAGTAAAGGGCTACACATAATTCAACCATTGGCAGAAGAAAACAAAAATTCAATAAATTGTTTTTTCTTTATAGCTTGAAATAATTCTTAATTAGATTAAGAATGAGGGATTTTTTTTTAAATTTTTTATCTCATCAGAAGGTTCGGATTGGTTTATGTGATTCCTACATCTATGTTCTCTAAAGGTATATGGAAGCGCATATTGTCCTAAGAGGAACATACGAGCTAACTATATAATTAATTACATTAATTAATTATCGGGTTTTCAAAATAATTATAGAACCTCAACTAGCATAAATCAATCAAATACTGTTGAGGTACTATTAATTAAGTTGAATTATAATCAATAGTATACGTGTGTTCTATTAATTAAGATCAATTTAACAATTTTAATTAATTAATTAATTAATCTCACACCTATTTACTAAAATAGATGATTGTTGATTCGATTATCAAATTGGGATTTATTGAAAATAATTTTCCAAAAACTAAAATCAATTTGTTTTCATTTTAATTTTAGAAATCTGAAATAAAATTTTATTTATTTTTTTAGTTTTTTCTTTTAATTTTCAGTGAACCGGTTCGGCCCGACCGGTATGACCGGTTCGGACCGAAACGGTCCGGTTATGACCGGCCCAGTTGATCCAAATCAGTGGGCCGGGTCAGTCAGACCGAGAACCGGTCTGACGAACCCTAATCCACGTGGATTCGGTCGATTGGATCGAACATAATCATCGAAACGGCCAGTTCGACTGGTTCGATCCGAATTAATTAAAAACCGACGTTTTAAATAAAATTTCAGATCCGATTTTCCAATTTTAAACAATTTTAAAGCTGGAAAAATTCTAAACAATATTTCAAAAATATTTTAAACTTTCGAAAACTCCGAATTACAAAATACAACAACCGCTACTTTAACAAATCGAACATGCATAAAAAATATAGCATATTTTAAAACGCAATTAATTGCGCAACGAGCTCTGATACCACTGTTGGGAATCGGACACGTGTACGCACCGGAAAACAAAAATTTTATGCGAAGTAAACAAATTTAATACACATAATCACATGCCCGATAATTGTAAACAATTAATTGCGTACCTTTGCGCTTCCACAAAATTAGAAACAACATACATGCGAATTATTTAATCGACATTAAATCAACTAGCATGCTCGCATTAAATCAATTAATCATGCTCACAGTAAATTACGAATTTCATGCAATCACGTAAGACATGCAAATTCATACAATACACTTACGATACAAACATACAAATTTAATCTATATTAAATCAAATTGAATAACTATGGATTCGAAGCTTTACCTCTTGAAGCGTGAGGTAAGCGCACGAAACGAAGCAAGATTGCCACGAAAACCAATCTGTGCAATCCGGGGCAGCAACGGCGAAGCGACGGTGGAAACAGCGTGAGCAACGGCGGCACATGTGGTTCACGCGCTGTCTTCGGCCGGCGCGTGGAGGCGCGTGGGTCGTCAGCTCGGTGGCTGCTCCTCGATTCTTCGATTCTCCGATCTTCCTCCTCTCGGATTTCACCTCGTATACTTTGACCTACTAAAATGTGGCACTAGACACGAAATAATTAGAATAATACGGAAGAAACGAAAAGAGAAAAGAGCTACCAAGAGGATCGGCTAAGGGATGGCCGATTTTGGCGAGATGGTGGCGACGGCAGCGGTGGTGGCCGCGGATTGAGATCGGCCGAGAGAGATGAGAGCGGCTAGGGTTTCGTTAGGGTTGTGTGTGTTGTTTCCAAGACCTATAAATCAAGTATTTATAGTGTCTTGCATAAAAGCCCTAACGGGCTTAAGTTGGACTGGGCCCAACAACTTAAGCTCGTTAGTTCTTTATTCGCTCGTTTCCCTCAATTCAATGATCGGAAAATTGTAAAGATTACAATTTCGGAATCAATATACTGTCCTCTTCATTACGAGTGCCAATTCTCGATTTCCAATTTCCAAAAGTGGAAACTCTAATTCAGTGCACTTTCTATATTTGGAAACTTCCCGATTTAGAAAGTTCACTAAGATGTTCGCCTATTCTTTTCTTTTTCTTATTCTCATTCATAATTCCAAATTACGAATGTTGGACTCAATCATATTGACTTCCAATCATGCAAAGATAAAACATTTTTATCTCTGACCGTTTATTCAAAGATCTCATATATGCACGAGCAGTGTGACCCTCGATGGTTCAGGTGTAAGCTAGTTGTGGGCCCACAACCCTTTGTGGTCAAAACTCGTCTCTTAGAGTTATGATTAAAATGAAGCTCGTTTCACCTTAATCACCCAACGAATCAAGATTGGCATCTAGCAACTACGCGTCATGATTCCTTAGATACAAATGAAATGCTTGCAAGAATGTTTTGATATGTCACGATTGAACTAGAAGCATTGGTTCATCGAGACCTCCTTAGTAGTTTAATGACTGTGCGGTCATTCTAAGTATTGTAATCGGTACGTGCATGACTTAGAGAATCGAATTCTCTAATCATCACTTAGTATGTGGCCAGAGACTTAGAGATTACAAACTATGAGAACACACAGAACATCCAAGACTATTCCATCAATCAAATCCCCAACTACAATGCACAGACTTCCCACTAGATTTCGGACTGCACGAACATTGGCCCTTGGGGTGGTCCTCGGTGGAACTCAGGGACAGGTCACGATACAGCCAGTCCTCTAGTGAAGTCATGGTGATGTCTAGGTCATAAGGACTAATAATGGAAACTATACCATAGATATCTCTACTCGATTTTTGAGAACCACTTGGAGATTTCTAGGGTGAGGCAGTTCAGTGAACTCGTCAACTTACGAGCACCCACTTATGCATGCCAATATCACAATACCATTTACTGATGAGATGCAGTACACATACACTAAGTTCTAGTCTCTTAATGGGAAAGGCCGATATCCTCATTGGTGGCGTAACCCTTCGACTAGGAACACGTTTAAAAGTTATAATACTAAAGTAAATATCTCACGATCCTAACGAAATCAATTACTAGTACATGTAATAATCAATTACTAGTACATGTAATAACTGTAAGGACTATATCTATGCTTGTGACAAAGGGACAAAGATATAGAATGCTAAGGTGTTTTATCATTAATACGAAAAAGGTTTGTTTATTACAATAATAAATGGAAAGACCACAGCCACAAGTTGGCTTGTTGGTCACCTATTCTAACAGAGCCATCTAAAAATCTTAAGTCATCAGAAAGGGGAGACAAGACCCCAAACAATGAAAAACTTAAAATGCGTCAACCAAAACTCCGAAGCAGATAAGGAGATCTTGATCAGCGTGCCAGACGAAGATCCAAGCTAGCAACTGTCGAAGAATTGAAAATGATAAAGCGAATCTTTGGGGATAGGTCCAAGCTCTTACGCATTGGGTCTGACTAAGAAAAATTGATGGAGGATCAACTGATTAACTTCCTCCGATGTAATGAAGATGTCTTTGCTTGGAAGGCTGAAGACTTGACGGGGATACCTCCTTCCGCGTCCCTACATCGACTTAACGTCGATAAACGTTTTAAGTAAGTCAAAAAACGAAAACGCACCTTTGGTCCCGAATGCAACAAACACATCAAAGTTGAAGTTGTGAAACTTTTGGATGCAGGGCACATCCGGTCATTTCAGTACCCCGAATGGTTATCAAACGTGGTACTTGTTTCCAAACCACGAGTCAAGTGGAGATTGTGTGTGGACTTCACTGATCTCCACAAGGGTTGTCCCAAAGATCCATTTTCTTTACCAAGGATCGATCAACTCATCGATTCAACATCTGGATGTGAGCTCCTTAGCTTCGTTGATGCATATCAAGGATACAACCAAATACTACTCGCTCCGAAGGATCAAGAAAGATCTAGCTTCATCACAGACCAAGGCATCTACTGCTACCGAGTTATGCCATTCGGTCTAAAAAATGCAGGATCTAGATCAATGCAGGATCCTAATTGGCAACAACATGGAGGTATATATCGATGACATTCTAATCAAGAGCATCAAGGTCTCGGATCACCTGTCGGATCTAGATCAATGCTTCTCCATTTTATAAAAATACAAGATGAAGCTCAACCCCCTAAAATGCTCATTTGGGGTTCGAGGGAGCAAAGTTTTAGGATACATCATCTCACAACGAGGGATCGATGCTAACCTTGCAAAAATTGAAGCTATCACCTCCATGGCTCCTCCCACATCGATCAAGAAGGTTCAACCGGTTCATATCCCAGCCAGGAGATACCCTCCTCCTCTACCTGACTATCTCCACTGAGGCCATTAGCATGGTGCTCATTCGAGACGGTGAGAAAGGTTAACAACCGATATACTAAATAAGCGGAGCTCTTCAAGGAGCAGAGCATCACTATACCAACATGGAGAAACTCGCTCTCGCCCTCATCAATGCGGCGATGAAGCTATGTCCTTACTTTCAATCGCCTCAAGTGATAGTTCTCACCAACTGTCCTCTCAAAAAAGTATTGAGAAGTCCCAATACTTCAGGGCGACTAGCCAAATGGGCTATAGAAGTGCCCGGAGTGGGAGCGAAATTCAATAAATCTTCTTCCTCACAATTAATTAATTCATCTTAAAGCCTATGATGGAGACCTTAGGATTTATACGTAATAAACTCCCCGATACACTTAATATTTTTAAAAACATTTTTCATGAGGGAATCTATGAAAGTAATTGCCATGCTTAATTTCTAGATTCTCTAATTATATGTCACTAGACTATCAATTAATTTTAAATTGATTATTCTATGATATCTATTTTCCACCACATGGAGAAAATAATGTATCACTATAATCTTCCCAAATTATCCGTTAGGAGATTTTTCTAGATAATGTCTATAATTAATTATTCCCGGAGTGGGAGCGAAATTCGATAAATCTCCTTTCACATAATCAATTATATTATCTAAAATCTATGACGATGTCCAATATAATTAATCATAGAAATATTATGGGCACCTATTGAGTGTGTTCTATTTCTATGTTCTCTAGTTATATATATTATGGGATCCTATTAATACACAAATTAATCATCCTATATCACAAACATAGAAAACTACCAATCATGATAAATTTATCATGTTCAACAAAGTCATCTATGTTATCGAATTATAATCCATGGTATCACATAAAAATATTTATAACAAAATATAATACACGTAGATGAACATGAACGTAATAAATTAAATGCAAATTTATGCATGTCCAAATTCCATGTTGTCCAATTATATATCATGGGTATCAAATAAACAAATTTAACCCAAATATAATAAATATGAATAATACATGCAATCATACTTATAACAAATATAAGAACACATCAACCATAAAATATTAAATAAAGCAATTTAGTTTTCCGCTATTATGGTTAAGTTGGGACTCCCGGATTTAGACTCCTTAAAATTAGAAAGTCCAAAAGTCCCCGTAAACTCCAGAATTCTCGAATTCCAGGCTGCCCGAAGCCGCTGCCCGTTGCCCGGTGTCGAGACCCCGCGCGGTTGATAATTCTGGTGATGTCCTGGAATTTTCAGCCTTATTCTGAAATGTATATCTCTATCTGGGTAACTCCGATTCACGATCCGAGCAGTCCAAATTTACGCCGAGGAGTTAGAAACCTCCAGACACAAATTCAGCTCGATCCGATGGTGGACAAGGTCGTGATAACAGAAACGGCACAGTCGCGCAAACAATTCAGAGAACAAAATCTGCTCTATTCTATCTATATAATTTCTATCTAAAACTTCTCTAGAAAAATTACAAGAAAATAAAATATCGTAGGCACACGATCTTCCATCAATATCTCGTGATGGAAATTAAAACCGACAAGTAACCACTCACGAGGCAGTGGGATCCATTCACATAAAACATAAATAAAATATTCATAACCATAATAGCGGATTTTCTATTCTGCAAAACAAAGTCAGAAACAAAACGCTACATGCAACATATGAATTTTCCGTTTCATGCAATTTTGGACAACATGTGACCCTCAAACGAATTAATCAAAGAAGCTCTCATACGAATTGTTGGGATGTGAAGCCCAAGATTCAATGAAAATTCAGAAGAGGTTCTAGATTAGCCGGTTTTAATTTTATTAACATGCTTTGATTAAATTCGTTTAAAGCGGAATAAATCTAATCTAGCAACTTACAGTTTTCGCGAGCAGATTCGTTTCTATCTTCGGCGCACGAACGAGGATCCACGTCAAGCCTTCAATCTTCGTAAAAGCTGATGCCCAGAAATTTTCAGTCCTCTTCCTTCACCGATATCTCCGCGACCGTTGATCCGGTCGAGAAATCCTTCAGATGGATTGTAGATCTAAGGGTTGGGACGCTAGGTTGGGACGCTACTGTATAAATTTCGAGTCTATCCGATTAACGGTTGATTTATGGTGATTTTCTTCGGAGGACTGCTCAGAAAATTCGGGAATTATAGTTTGCTCTAAAAACCTATAACCTTCTATTGTATATCCTGGATTAATCATTATTCTACAAGGGTGGACTTGTACTTGAATAAATCTAAATCTATAATCGAGAAACTTAGAGAGAAACGAAGAAGAGAAAAATATTTTCTTCTCCAACGTTAATAGGCGTGTAGAATCATTCTCTCTCATCAACCTAATCTCTATTATATATAGCACAAGGAATTAGAGTCACGCATAGAGAGGATTACATGGGAACAAATCCCACTCCTTCTATAACTCTAAATAGTCGAAAATTGCAGTTCAATGGGGACTTAAATTTCGGCTATATTAATTCCAATATATAATATTGGTTGAACTTTTATTTTCTCGATTAATTAGAAAATCCATTGGGCTACAATAGGGACTATAGGTGAAAGTATAAATCGGGCAACTAATAATTAATTAAATTCAAACTCTTAAAAGAATTCATTTAATTAATCATTAAATAATTATTTATTTTCCACTACCAAATAATTATTGAACTCCCGTTTTTATTCTCAAATATTACATTCGAGCTCCGGTCGATCATTACTTAGATTTTCCCCACATTAAGATATCTTATAACCACCAAATAATTTATTCACTGCTAAATAAATTAAATGGTTTCTTTTCATGAGTTTTACCCGCTTAACTTATGTTAGTATGTCGGATACGAAATCCACCTGGCCAAGACTTGACATAAACAAATCTTATAAGCTAATCAAGGGTTATTATCAATCCCATATTTCAGAGATGTGGATTACTTTTGATAATTAATTTCTACCTATTAATTCTTAATGTCTCTACCCAACGCACCGGGGGCCATTTGACCCAATATAGGAATCTCTCCCATTGTGACATCAAAGTAGAGATCATCAATTAAATATGTACATTAATTATCTAGGGATTAAGAGAGTAAGTAATTTACTGTCAGCTAGAAATAATATAGTTTCATTTATGAACAGTGATGAAACAATTATTTCACTTTGTCCGGTTCAACACATGCCGGGTGTGCTAGCACAATAAGTCAAAACAATAACTATAAAAGTTATTATCTGTTTACTGTGATCAAGATCTATCACTTAAATATTGTGCTACAATCTTTTACCAATGGTTAGTCAATTTTCATCTAGATTGTGAACGTTTATCTTTATATTCTAAACGAACTTTCAAAATGATCTTTATGTGCGCCGTAGCACACCATTTCGAATACTATTAGAATATTAGACTTATGCTTTTAATTAATTGACAAACAATCAATTAAATGCATTGAATACCCTAGTGCAGATTCTCATAAAATAATAATATACTATTTTATAAAATTATGTAGCTAAAAGCGAGACTTTTAGTCTACTATCCTAACAAATAAATGGGAAAGAAAAGGTCAGTAAATACTTAAACCGACAAAATGAGTTTTTTAGTCCTATAAATTAACTAGTTGGAACTTTTATCCATCGTATTTTAAAAGGTAAATTCCACCTTCCCCTTGTACTTTGGCCCGAACCGAATAGTTCGGTATTTCAAAAAAAAAAACGTACATGCGGTTTGCTATTCGGTACGGTTTGAACGGCACGGTTTTTCGGTTTTTCGATTTTTTTGTTCACCCCTATTGGTTATTGCTAATTTTACCCTCCAGCATGCTTCTGCCGGGCCCCACCTCCAAAATTCCAAAAAATTCCGGGGTTTTCCCGAAAAATACACCTATATATTTATATAATACTTGTTTTAAGTTTTTTTTTCCCCGAAACAATAATTTGAGTTAAGTTTTGTTTTAGGATTTTGACGTATTGAATTGTTGTAAAGAGTTTTATTCAATATTGTGATGTATTTTTTTTTTAAACTGAAATTTAGTAGTTATTAATTTTACTTTTATCGACGTGAATATTCTTAGTTATGAAAAATTATGAAAATTTTAGTAAATTTCCGCTAAATTTTAAAAATTATGTGATTCCTAAAATTTCAAAACTTTTTTGGCCTTTTGGAATTTGAATGAATTTTTAGATTTCGAATGAGACATGGAATTGGAATTGATTTTGTACTTCCGATTTTTTTTAGAAATTTTTCGAAAAGGCTAATTTCGATTCAATCCATCGACTTTCACCCCTAATTGCTATGTTATTTTCTTAAATTTTCTTTTCAAATTAAACAATTTTTAAAATCCGAAGGTATCATCTCATTTTTTAATTAAGTTGTTTTACTACGCATTTCAAACATGGGCAACAGTCAACTCACATTGTGCGGTGCATATATATATATTAGGGGCTCTTTGATATACCCCCTAAATACTTCTTTTAATAGGGAAAGATCCAAACTATTTTAAACCATTTGAGAAAAAACCCACTCTATATTTTAGCCACCCATTTTCCCATTTATGTCCCTCCACTTTACACACTACCATCCATGACCCATCACCCCATGACCCATCACCCGTGTCTTTATCTCTTTTTTTATTATTTTTTTTAAGAATAATAATTATAATATTATTATTATTATTATAATTATAATAATAATAATTATTATTATTATTATTATTATTATTATTATTATTATTATTATTATTATTATTATTATTATTATTATTATTATTATTATTATTATTATTATTGTTGTTATTGTTATTATTATTATTATTGTTATTATTATTACTATTGTTATTATTATTACTATTACTATTACTATTACTATTACTATTATTATTATTACTATTACTATTACTATTACTATTACTATTATTACTATTACTATTACTATTACTATTACTATTATTACTATTATTATTATTATTATTCTTAGTATTATTATTATTATTATTATTATTATTATTATTATTATTATTATTATTATTATTATTATTATTATTATTATTAGAAAAAAGCAAAAAAAAAAGTCAACGCCGTAGACCGGGGTTGACCACCGGTCAACACCTGAATCTGGCGGCAAAAAAAATGTTTTTGAAAAAAAAATATTGGGTCAAAATTGAATAATTTGTGAAATTTGGGGTCAAATTGAGATTAAATTAAGTTAAGGATGACATTGGAGCATATTAAATTATGCTTCAAAAAAAAAGTGAAAATTGAATTTTTGTGGACAATATTCATAAACTGGGGTTACAATTAGGAATTGAGTATAAATAGTTGAGGGTAATATTGGGATATACATGAATGTTTCCTTTATTTATAATAAATATTAAAGGGATGAGTTTATTGGTGAAAGAGATATAGCCCATAAATCTAGAATAATAAACATGCTTGGTTAAGGACTTATGGCAAATAGGCCCACGACAAGGGCACTTAATTAAAAGAGACAAATCCAACTTTTTTGTCTTTGAAATAAATTCAGCCAATTCAAACTTATTTGCAATAAGGAAAATCCTTTTATATATACCAAAATTACCCCCAATTCATTGAAATCCAATGCAACTGCAATTTTATGATTTACACCCCAATGTAGCTCAATTTCATAAATTAACCAATTTTAACCATAATTTTAATTTTGACCTCAATTTTGACCCTCCACCACCGAAGACCGCCGGTTACCGCCGTTGACCGGCGTTGACTTTTTTTTTTTTTTTGAAAAACTTTTTTTTTTTTCTGAAATTTTTTCCGGCCAGTCAACTGTTGACCACCGGGTCTCCGGCATTGACTTTTTTTTTATATAATTTTGTTTTTTCTTAAAAAATATATTTTAATTAATATTACTGTCTTGGCTGCTAAATTACTGTCTCTGGCAGTTATTTAACTGTCGGAGAGAGTAATTTAATTGTTAATTGACTTTTTTTTTCTTCAAAAATATTTTAATTAATATTATTGTATTCGTTGCTAAATTACTGTCTCCAGCAGTTATTTAACTGTCGGAGACAGTAGTTTAACTGTTAATTAACTTTGTTAATCTTTAAAAAAATATTTTTAATTAATATTACTGTATTCGTTGCTAAATTACTGTCTCCAGCAGTTATTTAACTCTCGGAGACAAATTTAACTGTTAATTGACTTTTTTATTCTTCAAAAAAGATTTTTAATTAATATTACTGTATTTGTTGTTAAATTACTGTCTCCAGCAGTTATTTAACTGTCGGAGACAGTAATTTAACTGTTAATTGACTTTTTTTTTTTAAATTTATTTTCTTAAAAAAAATATTTTAATTAATATTACTGCCTTGGTTGCTAAATTACTGCCTACAACAGTAATTTAACTGTCTTTGACAATAATATTAATACTATTACTATTCGGGAAAATAATATTCATAATATGACTGTCCCAAACAGTAATATTACTGTCTGAGAGAGTAATTTAGTAGCCAAGACAGTAATATTAATTAAAATATTTTTTTCTAAGAAAAAATAAATTCAAAAAAAAAAAAAGTCAATGCCGGAATCTGGCCGGAAAAAAAAATTTAGAAAAAAAATTATTTTCTGAAAAAAAAAAACAAATTGGGGGTTAATGTGCTATATTTGTTTAAATCCGGGTTCAATGTATAATATTAAGGAAGTTAGAGCATATTGGGTGGAATTGATAAGAATTGTATTATGTAGGATATTTTAGACTTAAGACATGATGATGGGTTTAATTGAGAGACTGTTTTTTTTTTGTGGACCAAAATGCATTTAAATCCCATGTGATGGGACTTTTTGCAATTCGCCCATATTTGTTAAACACCCCCATTGCATTTTGACTTCTTAATAAATTCAAATTTTAATTATATTTTTGACATGAGTCCAATGGACTCAAATTACCCAAAATACCCTAACTAAACTCATTCGGCGTAAATTACTTTAATTATCCCAACTTTGTATCTTTTGGATTTCTTTATCTTTATATATATATATATATATATATATATATATATATATATATATATATATATATATATATATATATATATATATATATATATATATATATATATATATATATATTTTTAACTCTGTTTTATTTTTATTACTTTTTATTTTAAATTTTATTTTCTTATTTATATATTTCTTTTTTTATTATAAAAAGTTGGTTTTATATTTATTTTCGGTTTTCTAATTTTATTTTTTTAAAAATTGGTTTTTTTTATTTCTTTTCATTTTTTTTTGGAAATAAAATATTTTATTAAATTATCTTTTTTTCATTTTTTATAAATTTCGAGTAAAAAAAACTATTTTTTTTTTGTTTTTTACAGTTTTTTATTTATTTTTTCTTTTTATTTTTCTACAAGATCATCAAATTGAAACCCACTACATATTTATCGAAATCCACTATATATTTATCGAAATTTACTATAAATTTTTGGAAATCCAAATAAATTTCTCGAAATCCACTAGAAATTTGTCAAAATCCACTACATATTTATCGAAATTCACTACATATTTATCGAAATCCGCTATATATTTATCGAAATCTGCTATATATTTATCAAAATCCACTATAAATTTATCGAATGTCACTATAAATTTATCGAAATCCGCTATATATTTATCGAAATTCACTATGAAATTAATTTAATCGAAATATAAAATTAACTTAATCCCCACTACAAACTTATCGGAATCCACTATACCATTAACATCACCCACTACAAAAAAAAAATATTCCGACGTAAACCACTAATAAAAAAATTGTAAATCTACTATTAAATTAACGCAAATCCACTACTAAATAAACATAATTCACTATTAACGTATCTGACAAAAAAAATAAAACGACTAAACATTTACCAAAAACAACAAAGGCACCTACTTTTATCGGAAACCACTATAAATTCTAAGAAGGAAACATCAAATTTCAGTGAAAAAGAAAACTGTAAAATCAGTATAAAGGACACCATCTTATCTCCAATGAAACCCAAAGCATGTCTCCCGTTGATATCATTTTGGACGCTCAACAAACTGCATTCACCTTTGCTGGCCTAAACAATGGGTCAACCATTCAATCACCACAACACAAGTTTATCCCAATCCAACTTATAATCACATGAGCTCTAGAAATTAGAAAAACAAAATAAAAGTTTGCCAAAAACAAATTGAATTGACAAAAAAATTGGGAAGGGTTTCGTTTGCAACGTTTGATGTTGCAAAAAATATTGAAATAAAACACCTTTTACGAGAACAAATAACCTTGCATTTTTTCCTATGCGTTCATTGCAGTCTAATTTTGCATTTCAATATTTATTATCACTTCCAAAATTGTTTAATTAACAGTCAAAATTGTTAAAAAATTGTTCCAAAATTCCTCACCCAAAAGGACGATTCACGAAAGATCAGAAACACAAAAAAATGAAAAAAGGCAACGACCACTTACCATCGTTTCCCAGTTTGTCCGACAACCGATTCAACCTCTGATTTTTTCGCCGCCGATCCTGCCTCGATTTCTTTCGCCGATGACTTTTTCTGAAGATGGCGAATCTTTTGCCGAATAAGATGTCGCCTGCGTCACCTGTATGCACGGCAAAAAAAATTATCGGCTACGACGGCGACCTCAAGTCAGATTTGGAAGATCGTCCTTGAGTTGGATTTAGATCCGCGAATCATTCCTAATCAGCTTGATGGGCGGGGCAGCGGCACAATGATGAGAGAAAGAGACATGGAGGCGTTGGTTGTGTAGAGAAGGGAGATAGAAAAGAAAGAAGGTGGGGCAGGGGCGGCGGTGATGAGAGAGACATGGGAGCATGGTAAGAGAGAAAATAAATTGAGAAAAAAGAAACGGTGGTTACTAGGGTAAAATAAACTGAGAAAGGATATTTTAGGAAATTTGTATTATTTATGTCTAAATAAAAATATTTTTGATTTATTTCAATAAGATGAATTTTTTTTGGACCCATCTTAATTGGACTTGTCTAATAAGAGGGGTTTGTCTAATAATCCCATTAATTAATACTGTATAAGAGCGGTGCGGCCGGTTACTCACTCTCCAATTTATTTTTCTTTTTCTTTTCCAACCTTTTTATTATAAACGACGTCGTCTAATTGATTTATGCCATTTTTTTTGCCTTGGCCGTATTTATTTTTCTATTTCTTTTTGCTGTAATTCCCAATCTCCGTGGGTCCCTTGGTCGGTGAGTTACGTCGTTTGACATCAGCAACTAGCCATGTTCTGTCAGGCGACGTCGTTTAAAGGCATTACACAAATTATTGGCCTTCACATCTGTAACAATAAATTATTATCTGCGATATAAACAAACAAGAAAAATTAAACAAAGATAATTTTATTGAATTAAAAGAAACAAATTGTGGGTTACAATCTCTATTTTAATCCTTTGATTCTTCTCTCTAGAATACTATATAGTTGACTTGAATTTTCGGAGTCGGGTCGTTGACTTGATCTTCTCCGGATTAGATTTTGGATTTGAATAACGTTTTCCAAGGGTCTTGCGACTTGAATCTTGGATCAAACGTTAAAACTTTGACTAAATTTGACTTGAAGATCTTGAAATTCTTGATGGATTTGGCCTTCAATCTTCCAATAATCTTGACTTGAATTGATTAACGTTAATCCGAAGGTTTGGCATCGTTATCTCGGATCGAACGCTGGATTTGATGAAGAATGCCTTGAATTTGCTCAAGAACACCTCGAATTAACACTTTGAATATAGAGAGAGGATCTTACCTCCTACGAATTCTTCTTCCTTGCTTCTTGAATTGTAGAGAGAATTTTGCTCCTACGGTTTCTGCTCCTTCAGTTGTGTTTTGAATTGTGAAGGGAGGGTCCCTATTTATAGTGGTAGAACAAGAGTCCTTGATGGGCCTTCTTGATGACGTGGCGCGATTTGATTGGCCTGATTTAAATTGAAATTTATCTCTTGTAACTTGGAAGATAAGAAACAATTCAATTGGCCAATAATTAATTGATATTTATCTCTTATAATTTAGTAGAGAATAAATAATTCTACTGGCAAATATATATTTAAAATCAATTATCTATTCAATTTAGGAATTAATTTAATTAAATCCCTAGATTTAAAATAGAAAATATGTAATTGATATTGAAATATAGATATATATACAGCATATAATCTTGATTTGATTTGTATTCAAATGTTTAATAACGAAATTGCCATATGCCATAAAATTTAAATAGAATTCCTTGTCCCGTAATTGCACAATTGTCCCTTTCTTTTGGATAAAATTCATTTATCTACAAATGCCCCCACGAGACTTGTTCACAGACGATGCGTCTTCTCACTTGATGAATGAGTCACTTACCTTTCGTTTGATTAATAAATTCATTTGTTCTATTAAAAAAAGGGAAAAAAAACAAACTTAATATTGCTTGGACCAATTGTTTTCTCGATTGAGCCGGCCCACCAATGTATTCAAGCCTGCAAAAAAATGGGCCAAGACTTGAATTGCACAAAGATTACCTATCCACTTCGACATATCTTTGTGGCTCGCAGCAGGTCTTGGACTATTGGCACCATTCGAATTTGAATATCTGCTTCAGTATATATGCAGTGAAAGTCTTCGTGATGGTTCGAAAGAAAATCAGACATGTGGTTGAATTCTTTTCGGGTTCGACCTCCATTGGATATTTCGGAATTTCCGTTCAAACTGCAAGTCTTCTTCAATTGAAACTTCGAAAATTAATGCTCGGGGCCATACTCTTCGAAGATTAAAGTCGGTCTCTCGGACTTCATGGTTAACTTATGACTCTTTTTTTTATTGGATAATCCTATTCCTATATTAATTCAACTGCTCCAATTCATGCTTATAAAAGGAGCGGCCCCGTATACTTTTTCATTCATCAGCCATCGAGTTTTTTGTGAAGAATTTCAAACATCCACTTTGCTCTATTGCTTTCAATTTTTTTTTTCTTTTTGGCTGGTATTTTCTCTAAATTTCTGGTGAGTTTATTGCCTTAGATTATTTGCACAGTTCATCCCCCTGGCATGGCCACCATATGTTTGATAAAGTGAAATGCTTTTTGGGGTCTGAAATTTGCTATTTGCAACTCATTTCCCAAAAAATACTTCTCTCTCTAAAAAAAAAGCTAACTCTTCCTAAAAAAGAAAAATTCCAAAAATTCGAATTGAAGCAAAATCAAGCCAAATTCATCCAAATTTGCAGGTTTTTTCAACTCCTAAACGTTTTAATTGCATTGGGTAGGAAATTTTGGGTGTAATTGCATGTTAAACAGCCCTAAAAATAAAAAATTAGGGCTGTTTTTTGTGGAAATTTCGCACATTGAACGCCTAAACCGGGCGTTCACCGGTATTTTCCACGCCCTGTTTAGGCGTAAAAAATACTACTGAACGCCTGGTTTGGGCGTTCGTTTAAAGTGTGCACGCCCGGTCCGGGCGTCCGGTCTGGAAATGGGCGCCCGGTTTGGGCGTACGGTTCCGGTTTGGACGCCCGGTCTGGGCGTTCGGCAGTGTATTTTTTTTTTATTTGATTTGTTTTTATAATTTCAATTTTATTTATTTCATTCTCTTTTTTTTTCAATTTTACTTATTTCTATTTTATTTTTATATAATTTCAATTTTACTTAGTTCTATATTTTTTATAATTTCATTTTTATTTATTTCAATATTTTTTTTAATAATTTCAATTTCACTAATTTCAATAGTTTTTTATATAATTTCAATTTTACTTATTTCAAATATCTCTTATATCTGCAGGATGTCTAATTGGATTAAAAAACTGAAAATGGAAAAAGGAAAGGGGCCTATGATTCGTTCCCCTGCGGATCCGATGGAAGAATCTACTGCACAACGAGAGGATAGAACACATAACCGAAAGGTTACTAGTTCTACGCGGCGTGGCGAAAGAACAGTAATTTTTAAACAACCAAGTGCACTGGCGGCGATAGAGGCGGAAGCGGAGGCCGAGGCGGAGATGACGTCCGCAGGAGGACGAGGATGATGCACGAGTTTGTTTTCAGGGCCAGTATCATTTTCCGACTCCGGATTTTCCATTAGATGACGATGACGAGGATGATCCGACTCCGCCTCCTACTTTGACTAGAGCTGCTACTACTTCCGGTGGTTCTACTCCTGCCGAAAATCCTAAATATCTCCCCGCTCGGAAATCTAAGGTTCCTTCTCGACCTTGGCGGTTGACTGGTCGGGCGCCCGGTGGACCTGAGCTGCCTGAGTTGATTCCGAGTTTCGGAGCACATGTGGCCTACGATATTTGGGAGGGAAAGGTAATACCTATTAATTTTAATAAATTTTATTTAAAGTGTTTATACTTGATTGTTTTATAATAAAATTAAATATATATTGAACAGGCACGACATATGCTTAAGTTGCGGTCGCACGGCAAGGCGACTTGGTCGGGCCCCATCGATGCTCGTTCTGTTGCACTACTAGAGAGAACGAGCTTGTATCACTTGCGTGCTTGTTCTCTCCCTCAGCACAATAATCCACTTATCGAGGCTTTTATTGAGAGATGGCAGCCAGACACAAACACCTTTCATATGCCGTTCGGAGAGATGACAATTACTCTCCACGATGTGCATTACATAATGTATTTTCCAGTTAGTGGACATCGCCCTAACACTAACATGGATGAGGCACAGGCGATTGAGGCATGTGCGAGAGCGTTTGGTATTGACGATGCACTTATGGAGCAGTGGTGGTGCGGTGGTGGCCCCCGGTTAGATGAGTTGGATGTGATGTACAATAATAATTTTACGTTTCCACCCGAGTGCATATATCGCTTACTTGCTCGGAAAACTGTTGTTCGTCGACAAAAGTGGATCAAAGGTGAAAGCATATTTTTTCCCACTTTTAGAGTACATCGATCTGATTCACGAGTATTCTTGGGGTTCTGCTACATTGGCCTTTTTGTACTGACAGTTGGGTATGGCTTCGCGAGCTGAGGCTGCGCAGATTTGTGGTTGTCTGACGCTGTTAGAGGCACTTTTTTAATTTTTATTAATCAACGAACTGTTTTGTTAATAAGTTTCGATGTTATGTTTAACATTCTGTATTATTATACATGTAGTGTTGGATATATGAGTATTTTTCGTGTTTCCGGCCTCCGATGGTTAATGCACATGTACCGGGGGAACCGTGGTGCAAGAGGTGACATGTGACACATATATCCCTAAGGACGAGGATATAGTTGTCGAGTACCGTCGACGCCTTGATTCCATGCGTGCATCAGATGTAAGTGACAAGTTTAAATAATTTAATATTTATGTATTTACTTTTTTTATTAATACATGGGGGTATTTGCACTCGGCTCCCCTGTGAAATCTCTAATTGGCAAAAAAACCCCTCGGATAAAACAATTAGCAAATACCCCCCTATGAAAGGAAGTCAATGACAATAAGGACCCTACGAGCGAATCGTGGGATACACTCGCGGTTCATGCAGCTGGGCGTGCGTTTTAGGACATTTTAGGACAGGAAAAGACATAAAACCCTTTGTAAGAGTAAAAAAACTCAGATTGATTTAATTATAAATAATCTAAAGTTATAGGACTAAATTGTAATTATCAAAATTGTCAAAACAAATATAAAGAATACACGAAAAAAAAAAAAGAATAAATCGTCTTCTTCCCCAAATAATTGAACCACTCCCCTTCCTCCATCCCCACCCCCCTTCCTCCATCCCCGCCTCCCCCTCCCCCAACCCACCACCGAACCACTCCACCCATCCAACTCACAACTGAATTCAACCCAAGTCGGAGCGTTCAGGCCACCGCTGCTCATCACCCCAACACCACTACATTTTCAGATCTTCTTCCAATTGAGGCATGCCGCGGCGGAGGTGTGCGGCTCGTGGTCGGTGAGATTGAACGGAGAAAATGGAGATCTTCTCCGACGTTGCCCAGCGACCGCCGCCGCCGCTGCTGCCGCCGCTGCTGCCGCCGCCGCCGCTGCCGCCGCCGCGAGTTCAGATCTTCTCTAAAGTCGTCGCCAATCGAGGTCCGGCGAGCTACACTTCGCCGAATTCTCCGACGAATAGCAAAGCCCACCGCAAAATCCTCTCAAACAAAGCTGCTGTTGCAGGCGCCGTTGAGCTATGAGCTGAGAAATTGAAATTGAAGTGTGCGTTGTTTTTTTTTTCAATTGGAGAAGAGGGCTAAATTGAAAGTGCTAGGGACTGAATTGAAAATTTTGAAAATTTCATTTGAGTCATAAAATTCTCGAGGTTGGATATATTTATCTGAAGGGCATTTTTGTCATTTCGCGTAAGTCAACGAGTCAGTGCACACAAAGGGGCGGTGGGCTGACTAAAACACAACATAGGGGGTCATATGCTAATTTTTTTTTCCGGGGGGGTTTTTTGCTTCCGAGAAATAACACAGGGGGGTCTATGCAATTAACTCTTAATACATGCCTATTGATACAATAGGTTAATTGGACGCCGTTTGGGTTGAATGTGACACGTGATGTTGACAAGACCGTCCATCATGGGACTATTCGTTGGATGGATACTGTCGAGCCTTACATGCCCAATAAAGCACTGCGTCAGTTCGGCGTTGTTCAGATTATTCCTACCCCCCATATTCTTCCGCTTCGAGGTGCTAAGAGGGAGAGAAAATTAGCATCTTACAAAGTTGACTACGAGTCTGGCGATCAACTTTGGAGTATCCCCCACGTGCACATGCTTGATCGAGATTATTATGGTCGTTTAGCGTCTCCGGCTTGGGAGTCGGACGAGCATTATTTGCCGTGGTATCTCGACCGCACCCACCCTCATATAGATCCTAGTTTCGAGCCGGTGGGGAGAGCGGAGCCATCTGCAGTTCCGTTTGTATACGACATCACCCGAGTGTTGCATCCATACTTTTACGATCACTTGCCTCCACCGACTATTCCAGGATATCGCGCCATACCCGATGATTTCTTCAGGATGATCCAGGATACGTGCACCCCGTTCGCTAAGTATTTACAGTTGCAGCGTCCTGATATAGATGTTGATGGCGAGCAAGATGCAAGAGACTCACCGGTGCGACATTCTCAGGGCAGACGTCGGACGAGGTATAGTTAGATGTTGTTTTATTTTCGTATTTGATAATGATGTTGGATTGTTGTTTTCTATTCGGATTTGATAATGATGTTGGATTGTTGTTTTCTTTTCGGATTTGATAATGATGTTGGATTGTTGTTTTCTATTCGGATTTGATAATGATGTTGGATTGTTGTTTTCTATTCGGATTTGATAATGATGTTGGATTGTTGTTTTCTTTTCGGATTTGATAATGATGTTGGATTGTTGTTTTCTTTTCGGACTTGATAATGATGTTGGATAAATAAAGGGTCAAAATTGTGTTTTAGGTACGTTTTGATGAATTGGATAGATAAAGGGTCAAAGTATATATTCTTGGAAAAAAATGATTTATTGTGTTTTAGGTACGTTTTGATGAATTGGATAGATAAAGGGTCAAAACTATATTTTTGGATAAAAAATGATTTATCGTGTTTTAGGTACAAATTGATGAATTGGATAGATAAAGGGTCAAAACTACAATTTTGGAATAATAGCCCAGACGGCCGTCTGAGAAATACACCTAAATCTGGACGGCCGTCCGGGATTCCTAGGCAATCTCTGCCCGTGGGACGGCTGTCCGAGATTTAAATCCAATTCATCAATTTGTACCTAAAACACAATAAATCATTTTTTTCCAAAAATATGGTTTTGACCCTTTATCTATCCAATTCATAAAAACGTACCTAAAACACAATAAATCATTTTTTTCCAAGAATATATACTTAACATTATACACTTAACACATATAAAGTACTAAGTTCGACATAACAAAATACTATAACACATTAAATCCAATAAAACTAAACAAAATCAAACACTATTTAGAATATCCTACGCTTGATGTCTACCTCGCAGCGCCTCTGTCAAATATGCAACACTATCATTGCTGTACCTCCGCCACTGCAAGTTAAATGGAGGAAATGGACAATTGTCAGTCATCTTCACATACACAAAGTGACTTCCTGCCTCAAGATGCAATATAGTCATCTGATAAGATAACTGTGAAACACCTTCGGGACCCAGAGTGGCAAATAAGTTTGATTTCCCGAACTGCTAGCCGATAACACCAAAGCATTGTAAGATGTTGCTACAACCACCCCCACGTCCGTGATAGTCATCCACTTTTGAATTGGTGCTTGAGCGTTGTCCCAATGGGCGACTTTCGCCAACACCTGATATACATAATTACCACCACCGAAATAATCCTTGAACAAGGCCTCGTTTCTTCTAATACAGGTATAAATATCCAATCTAACATCCATCCAATCATCCTCGTGATCTTTCACTACACACGCAACGCTTCTATAACCACAATTACCATCCCCTCGAACGTCCGTCCATGTCACAACTTCAGGAACAAGGCAGAAATGAAGATGTCGAAAAAAATCAGGTCGGGGCATTCGTACCGTTTCGGGTCCACTCACAGTCGACGAACGGCTACAGTTTCTGCTTTCAGAAGATGCACCACGACCTCTATTGCCTCGTCCTCGTCCTCGACCTCGTCCAGTTACGTTATCTTCATCCTGTGTGGGGTATAGTGGATACTCATGTGCTGAATTATCCCTCCGTGTGGAGTTGTTCCGCGGACTGCCTCTTGGGTGGTCTACTACTGGTGGTTCATTTAATTCTTTCTACTGGTGGTTCATTTTATATATGTAAAGATATATATATATATATATATATATATATATATATATATATATATATATATATCTTTACATATATAAAAAAAAAAATTTAACCGGGTACCCGATCGTGTACTCGGGTAGAATTTCTAATACCCGGACCCGACCCGGTTTGGGAGCACTGGGTACCCGAACCCGGGAAAAACCCGGTTAAGTAAAAAATTACCCAATCCGGTCGGGTAATACCCGACCGGGTCGGGTCATACCCGAAAATAACCCGACCCGAATGCCCACCCCTACGTATATGTACTAAAAAAAATTGGGTTGCCATTCTTTGTGGCATTTCAATTTCAACAATATATACATGTGTCCTATAAAAGGAGACTGGAATACGTGTGTGTGTGTGTGTGTATGTTTTTGTGTGTAGATTTGGATAAAATTAGGAAGACAAACTCTAATATATTGAATACAAACATCACATAATAGACACTGAATTAAGTTTTCTTTTTTAAATGGATGTTGGTGTTCTTGATTTTACTTGTTAATTATGAAAGCATATGAAATTTATAAAATAATTTTAAACATTTTTTTCCTTGTTAAGAAAGCATAAAAAATCAACAACTGGACAGTAAGAAAGAGGAAGCATAAACTTGTTTCCACATCTTGTATGAAGTAGAGTCTTTGGAATAATATCAACAATTTATGATCGAATAAAGTATGCAAAATCATAGACAAACTTCTTTTTTAAAATAATTAATAATCTCAAATGAGTATTTGTAAAATCAACAAACAAACTTACAAATAAAGTAGTAAGGATCACCATGTTGCAATAAATTGAAGACCAAAAGTTGATTAATAAAGTCCACCCTACATAGTAGAAAGTTGATTAATTATTCTAAATTAATCAAACTAATTTAAACAAACAAAAGCACGAAATAAATTAAAAACGAAAATTTATCAAAGAAAACAAGCATAGGATTTTATTCTCCCCCTATGTGAATATTAATTCTCCAATTCCGTCAATTAGTAACCTGAGATGGTAAATTAATCATAACCCGCTTCCGCATGTATTACGATTCTAATACTCTAGATTAAATTATTGTATTCCTACGCAATCAAATATAGAGCACAACATGAAGCACAAATCTCAATAATAGCTACCTAAGAGATTACCTATATTCCTATGTTAATACAACAAAGTCTCTTCTACCCGAGTTCTAATTATTAACCCGATCTTCCGATTCATGCAATTAACAATAATAGAAAAGCACATAAAGTGGCCAGTTTTATGCACTTAATTAAACAAGTAGAAAAAATAATCTGGAATTAAAACTTGCATAAAATCGTAGAAAAGGGTTCATAAATCCCACATAGGGTTCAAAATAAAATTTTAGAAATAAGCGCTTAGCTAGTCACGATGAAATTAAAAAGTAAACAAAAATAGTTCATGAAAGATAAAAATTATGCTTGAATTTTCAAAGTCTTCGTCTTCGTTATTGATTCTTTTTCCTCTTGAAATTGCGTAGAAAGAGGACCCAGTAATTGTATCTTGAGTTGGTCTCTTAAGGTAGAAAAGTTGAAGAAAAAGGCAGTTTCCTTGTGCAACTAGAAGTTCGTTACTGCACTTCTTCGCCTGCTCGGACGGCCATCAAATGTATAGAAATTAAGTGTAAAAATTCACTCTTCCAGGAAATAGATTCAGACGGCCGTCTCAACTCCTAGTATATTTCTCGGATGACCGTCCGAGATCTTGACCGTCTGACTTTTGACTTCTTCACTTTTTGTCCTTCTTTTCTTCTAATTTGCAGTTTTTACCCCCACTTTATTAAATTCTTTAATTTTTGCCTGAAAGACAGCAAATAAAAACTTTAAGCATCAATTATCAATAAATGCACCAAATGCTCTAATTAAAATATATAATTAAGTGTAAAAATTTACACTTAACAGTCAATAGCTATTAAAAGGCGATCGACTTATAATCATTCTGATGGAGTCTTGATTCTTTGAGAGGATGATGACAAGCGTGATGCCAGCTTTGCCTCGCGGAGTCAACTTCCAGCCTCGTCGAAGTCTTGATCGTCTGGTGTATCTTCAACCCCGAGAGGTGTTTCCCGGAGCCGAAGCTGTTGTTCCCGATATATAAAACGGGTAGTGAATTTAGTAAAATGGTCGAACAAATTAGTTAGTGAAAATACAAAAAGACTAGCCGAGGCGAGTGTTAAGTGTATATTTTTACACTTTATCGTACCTTTTTATTTGAGCTTTTGGTGTGTTTTAACGATAATTGGTGCTTAAAAAGTTGATTTATTGTATTTTAGGTACAAATTGAAGAATTGGAAAAGTATGGGGTTAAAACTGCAATTTTTGAGAAAATATGGGCCAAAAGTAAAAAAATCAAAATTCTGAAGATTTAAAGCTCGGACCCCCGTCCGAGTTTTAGTGCAAATTGTGAGACCCCCGTCCGAGACTCCGAAGTTGCGCAGTAAAGGGATTTTAATTGCACAAGGAAGCTGCCTTCTTCCCCAAGTTCTTCACCCTATATAAGACCAAGCCAAGCACACAATTGAGGATTTTTTTTTTTCGCAATTTTGGAGAGCAACAAAGAAATAACGAAGACGAAGAATTCGAAGACTCTAAGCATAGATTTATCGTTTATGACTTATTTTATTTGTGTTTTTCCTTTAATCATGAGTAGCTAAATTTCTTATTTCTAGGATTTTATTTGGAACCCTATGTGGGATTTATGAACCCAATTCTATGATTTTATGCAAGTTTTAATTCCGGATTATTTCTTGTACTTGTTTTATTAAGTTCATGAAACTGGCCACTTTATGTGCTTTTATGTTATTGTTAATCGCATGAATCGGAAGATCGGGTTAATAATTAGAACTGTGGTAGAAGAGCCTTTGTGGTATTAACATAGGAATATAGTTAATCTCTTAGGTAGCCATTATTGAGATTTGTGTTTAATGCTGTGTTCTAGAATTAATTGCATAGGAATATAGTAATTGAATCTAGAGTATTAGAATCGTAATACACGCGGAAGCGGGTAATGATTATTTTAGCATCTCAGGTTAATAATCCGGGTTAATTGCTTGCATAATTGAAGTAATTGGGGGAGTAATAATCACATAGGAGGGAGAATAAAATCATAGGCTTGCTTATCTTGATTAAATCTTTGTTTTAAATTGCTTTCTTGTTTTTGCTTGCTTTTAATTTAGTTTAATTTAGTTAATTTTCTCTAAAATTCGACTGTGTAGGGTGGGCTTGATAATAGTTGGTAGAATTTAGCGTCTAGGATTAGATAATTAAATATTCCCTATGGGTTCGATATCCGGACTTTTAGTCCACTATATTACTTGTACGATACGTGCACTTGCGTGTAGGTTTTCGGCCAACAAGTTTTTGGCGCCGTTGCCGGGGAATATTTTAATTATTTATTTTATTCTAGCTCTAGATTTGAACAATTTTCACGATTCACCCATTTAATTTTTGTTTTATTTTACTTTTCTTTTTAGGTACTGTGTATGCGCAGAAGACTCGATCTAGCTAGAGAACCGTTTGATCCCGAAATCGAACGTACTTTTCGAGCCGCTAGGAGACGACAACGTGCAAACAATATAATGGCAGACGAAGAACGCAGAGACGCAGAGGGACATTTACTCGATGCGAATGGAATTCGCATCCAAGACCCACCCCCTCAACTTCCGTTACAGCCTGCAGTTAGGCCACGGGCACTTCAAGACTACATAATCCCTACTCTCGACGGATTCCGCCCGAGCATCCAATATCCACCTATTGAGGCGCACAGTTTTGAGATCAAGCAAGGCCTCTTGACGATGCTGCAAAATAACGGGCTATTTAGTGGATTGGCAGGTGAAGATCCCCATCTTCACATTGTAAATTTTCTAGATACCTGTAATTCCCACCGTCAAAACGACGTTTCCCAAGAGGCGCTGCAAGTAATTCTCTTCAAGCATTCCTTACAAGGAAGAGCTCGCCAGTGGTTGATGTCCCAAGCCCCCCACTCTATCTCGTCGTGGCCTCAACTCCTCAACTTTTTCATGAAAGTTTATAGCTCACCCGAGAAGGACGAGAGAATCCGATGATAAATTCACAATTTCGTCCAAGAGCAAGGCGAGCAATTATACGAGGCACGGGAGAGATTTAAGACCCTTTTGAGGCAGTGTCCAACACATGGAGTCGAACAATGGCGGCAAATCCACATCTTCTACCAAGGGATTAACGAGAATGCACGAACCGCCTTAGATGCATCAACTGGAGGTAATTTTATGAGTCAATCGATACCGGATGCATTTATCATGTTGGATCAAATTACTCAAAATCGGTTTGCCAAGTCAAGCGAGAGGACGGTTAGTGGAGCCAAGAAAGTTTCCGGAGTGTTGGAGTTAGATGCAATTACGACCCTTCAAGCTCAAGTGACCCAAATTGCTCAACAAAATCAACTCCTTCTACAGCACATCAAGGCAACTCCATCACAACAAGTCCAAGCCGTTGAATCTCCATGTTGTGAAATTTGCGGTGGAAATCACTACACGCTCCAATGCCAACAAGATGTGGAATCGCTCAACTACGTCAATAACGCGCCTCGCCAATTCCAAAATCAAGGGTGGAGATCACAAGGGCAATATGGAGGAAATCAACAAGGCCAAGGATATCAAAGACCTCAAGGTCAATTCCAAAATCAAGCCCCTCCTCAACAAAGCTATCAAGGCAACAATCCACCGGCCCAAAAATCAAACACAGAGGAGATATTGGCCTAATTCAGGACCGCTACCCAAGCCTCGCTGCGGAATTTGGAGAATCAATTCGCTCAATTCGCTTTGAATCAAGAGAACCGTCCGGCGGGAGCATTGCCATCGAATACGGAAGATCCTCGAAAGCAAAAGTTCGAGACGTGCCAAGCTATCGATTTCAAGATCGAGAAAAAGGAAGAAATTCAAGTCAAGCCGCAAGTCACTGTAGCCGAATGGGTGGAACCAATCCCATATCCACAAAGATTGCTAACGGAAAATATCGAGGTCGAGACGTGCCAAGCAGTCACCTTGAAGAACGGTAAGCAATTGGAGGAAGCCCCACGAAAAGTGAAGAGAAACACGATAATCGAGAAGCCGAAAGTGAATGAGGAAAAAGAATCAACTCATGAAGAGCCACCATCAACGGTGCCTTCACAAGTCCCTCCAATTCCTTACCCTCAAAAGTTTATAATGAAGAAGCTCGATGCCGAATATCAAAGATTTTTGGACAAGTTGAAGGAAATTCGCATAAATATTCCTTTCATTGAAGCACTTCAAAAGATGCCAAAGTGGGTGAAGTTCCTCAAGGACCTCGTGAAGAAAAGTAAGAAACTGCAAGGGAACGAGATGATCCAACTCACGGAGCAAATTAGTGCAATTCTTACTCGGCCTCTTCCACAAAAACTCGGTGATCCACGTAAGTTTACTATTCCTTGTACTATAGGAGGTAAAAATTTTAGATTGCTCATTGATTTAGGTGCTAGCATTAATCTTATGCCGTACTCTTCTTTTAAAAATCTTGGGTTAGGAGAAATTGAACCGACGGCTATAACTCTTCAATTAGCCGATAGATCTTTAGTTTACCCAAAAAGTATTTTAGAGAATGTGCTAGTGAAAGTCAATAAATTTATATTCCTTGTCGATTTCGTTATACTTGATATAGATGAGGATAGGGAGATACCTCTTATCGTAGGGAGACCGTTTTTAGCCACGTCGAAAACGCTAATTGATTGTGCTAGTGGTGATCTTACAATGACTGTTCATGATCAAACAATCAAATTCAATGTTTTTAGTGCTAATAAAATTCCATGTGATAATAATGATTATTTTGCTATTGAGCTTATGGATTTTTCAACTCATGAAAAATTTGATGTTTTGAACTTGGACAATGGGAAAGTATCTTTGAGTGCAAGAGATGATGGCGGAAACAAGAATAAGAAGGAGCAAGTTTACTTCGTGGACTCAATTTCAACTCCTCCGGGAGAAACTCATACGAGTCGAGGTCTTAACGACGAGGAGAATGCAAGGAAGATGTTGCCACCCAAAGACTCGAGCAAGTCACGAGAGAAGGATGAGTCAAGCTATTGTGGTCGTACGGAGAAAATCAAAAAGGAATTGCACAAAGGACGATTGGTGTTATTGTGCAAATCCCGTCTTTGGTTATTTCCCAGGAAGCGCAAATCAAAGTGGTCGCGGCCGTTTATTGTCCAAGAAATTCTTCCCGACGAGGTGGTCAAAATAAAGGAGCGAGATTCAAATCGGACGTTCAACGTGAAGCGGAGCCGGCTCAAACCGTATTGGGAAGCGAGTGAAGAATGCCAAGTGACCTCGGTCACTTTTGCTTGAAAAGAACGAAGCAACGTCCGGCTGAAGACATTAAACTTAGCGCTTCTCGGGAGGCAACCCGAGCTTTATTGTTTTTCGTAGTTTTCATTAATTTTTTGTTTCGTTTTTATTGTCATAGGCATGCATTCTAATTAATCTATTTGAATTTTACTTTTCAGGGTCGAAAACATGATCGAGGGTCGAGTCGGCCGTCCGTACGAAGAAAAAAAAAAAAAAAAAAAAAAAAGAGGTTGAGACGGTCGTCCCACAAAAAAAGGCACAAAACCGGGACGGTCATCCCTAAACCAGTGATTGGTGGCAAACTTCGGACGGCCGTCCGAAAAACAGGTATAAAAACCAGACGGCCGTCCCCAAAACAGTGAGGGACCGGTAACTCTCGAACGGCCGTCCGAGAACAAGGCACAAATACGGGACGGTCGTCCCACAGGCAGTGGTGAGGCAGAACGCTCGGACGGCCGTCCGA
The DNA here is from genome assembly GCF_056151865.1 of Erythranthe guttata. Taxonomy (NCBI): domain Eukaryota; kingdom Viridiplantae; phylum Streptophyta; class Magnoliopsida; order Lamiales; family Phrymaceae; genus Erythranthe; species Erythranthe guttata. The sequence continues at coordinate 6,461,416 of NC_142544.1, read as the reverse complement.
GAAATAGGCTAAAAAATGGGACGGCCGTCCGAGGCTATAATGGGGCATTATAAAGTTCTAAAAATCAGATTTTCTCCCCCATTATTTTCTCAACCCTTCTCTTTCATTCTCTCAACCCCCCACACACAATTTTCGAATTTTTTGAACTTCTCTTCCAAAAATTCTTCAATTTCACACACATAAGTCACTCACGCACTCTCAAATAATTATTTTGTGTTGGTATTGACAGGCAGGCTAGAGAATCGAACCAACTTCTTCAAAATCTCATCTTTCAAGGCACGCCCACAAGGTGTTCGACAAATTGCCTCAACCAAATTTGGAGGTCGATTCTCATCCAATTCTTACCGCATCCATTCCAAAACTTCTCCCAAATATGTCGTCCAACAAACGAGGTCGCACTGATGAAGCTTCATCTTCCAAAGGCAAAGGCAAAGGCAAGAAAGGTGCCACCAAAACGACGATTCATTTTCCCGAAAAATAAGCTTTTAGTGTGGAAGGCGCCGCGGCTCTATTCGATAAACAAGGCAAAAAGACCGTCATCACGGAACGGGCCTTGACAATCACGTTGTCACACTTAGCCAAACTTAACCAAGAAATCATAAGACGAGGATGGCAAAGGGTTTGTGAACCGGAGCCAATTTACAACATATCGATCGTACGAGAGTTTTATGCGAACACGTTGGTACTCAAGCATCCACGAGAATTCACAAGTGTGGTTCGAAAAATTTATGTTAGTTGGAAGACGGATGATATAAATCAATATTACGGGCTCCCGTGGTTGGGTCAAAATTGTCGAGAGATGAGCAACGAAGTCACCAAAGAGCAAATTGGTGAAGTGTTGAGTGATGGACATCCAAGATGGATCGAATACCCGGACAAGGGGACGTACGAACTCAGTTGGAAAAGCATCAATTATGAAGGCAAGGCGTGGTTGACGTTTATTTGCGCTAACATAATCCCAACTACATCGTTTAGTCGGATCAACCACGAACGGTGTGCGCTCGCTTATTACATTATCACGGGGAAGCCGGTCGACATCGGGTCAATTATGTCCGATCAGATTTGGCTTTCCATGCGTGATAATACAAAGGGCATCTTCTTCCCTAGCCTCGTCACGGGATTGTGCAAAAGAAAGAAGGTCCCCAAATTACCAAATGATATCGAGATCAACATCCGGAAGCCGATTGCCGATTTTGCGGCCTCGCTATTCAAAGAAGCCGCCTATGACGAGCCGCAAGCCGCTCTTCAAGCCCCAGACGAGCCCGAAGCCTCAAGCTCCCGTTCCGATCGACGGTTCCGAAAGAAGATGGAGCGAGAGATGATAATTACTAGGAACCGATTGACTACCGTCGAGCATAAAGTCAATACGCTGGAGGCACTTCAACGGTGGTCGAGCAAGATGCTACAAGCTATTGTCCAACATTTGGGATGCGGGACGCCCGATTGCATCGAGCCGGCACCTTTACCGGCACCCATTCTTGAGCCCGTACCCGAGCTTTCCGATGAGGACGAGCGTGAGAGAGCGAGAGAGGAGCACCCCGATCACATCGACTCCGACTAAATCAGGTGTTTTCTATCCTTAAATTTTGTGCTAAATTCGTTGAGGGCAACGAAAATTTTAAGTTTGGGGGTGAAAAACATGTTATTTTTTATGCTTATTTGTTTTAGTTTGCATGCATTAGGTTTTATTCGTTTTTATTGTTTTTCTCGTTTTTATTGTTTTTCTCGTTTTTCCGGAATATAAAAAAAAAAAAAACAAAAAAAATTGCTTGAGTTGAATGCATCGATGATTTATGATGATGAGAGATGATCAATGTTTGATGATGAGATTGCTTGTTTTGTGTGATAAGGATTTGATGTTTGTTTAGCTTTCGATTAAACGGGACTTAGAAGCGAATTATTGCTAGGAATCACATTTTATGCATTGCATTGGTTGAATGTTTTGTATTTTAAATTTGGAATTAATTTGTGCTAGATCATGCTATGTTCGGTTTTAAGACTCACCTTAGGAAATTTATGATACGAAGTATTGAGTAGTGAGTGATTTGGGATATGATTTGGGCCTTCTTTGAACTGTTTGAGCCTTTCAAGCCGACCTTTTTATCGAAATTATCCTTAGAACCTTGATTTGAGCCTCGGAGAAAAGGTGTTCTTTCTTTTAGCCAATGTGTAAGGTAGAATAGGTGGAGATTCTTGAAAATTACCCCTTGGAGTTCGGTCGAAATTTTTTATAAGGTCCTTCTTCTTCTTCGAAAAAAAAAAGAAAAAAAAGAAGAAAAGACAAATATCTATGCTTCTATATATATATATATATATATATATATATATATATATATATATATATATATATATATATATATATATATATATATATATATATATATATATATATATATATATATATAAAAGAAGAAGAAGAGACTAGCTCTACAAAAAAAGAGGTTTTAAATAACGAAACAATGGTAACAATTGTAAAATTTGTCACAATAAGTAGTCTATCGTAACGAATTATAATTTTTGTCACGAAAAATTCATTGTTTTGTAACGCTACTATAAAGTCGTTACCAAAAGACGAATTTCGTTACCAAAAAACCCAATATTTGGCGACAACCAAATATATTGTTACAAAACCTTTATTTTTGTTACGAAAAATATTTTCTAGTGACAAAGATAAACAATCGTTACAAATGTGATAATATTATCACAAAAACTTGTTATTCTTTTGTGACAAATTTGAATCTATTACAAATAATCTATTACAAATTTTTATTTTTTTTATTTTTAAGATACAAATAATAAAATTCTAATTTATTAAGATAAAATTTCCCTTTTTTCCTTTTATTTTTATTTTTCGTAATAAATAAGTAAAACATATAATTAATAACAAGTTAATAGGAATTTTTATTTAGTCAGAAAGATATATATATATATATATATATATATATATATATATATATATATATATATATATATATATATATATATATATATATATATATCTCCAAATCTCCAAGTAGAGAACTCACGACATCAACTAGCGAAGGGGCTGCTCCTTTTGTCTTTCCCTCAAACCTTTCCCCCAAACCAGTCCCTCTCTCCCACGATTTCAGCCCCTCAATCTTTTTTTCCCCCCAAAACTCCCTCTCGTCATGCCTCTTTCATTTTCCCCTAAATTATTTGCTGCCTATTTCATTCAATTTCTTTCTCCAAGGTTTTTCCTATCCATATATTCTGAAATTTGGGGCAGGAGATAACATATAATTCAGAGGATTTTCGAATTCATAAGAGAATCCAGAGAAATTAAAAGCAAATCAAAGGAAAAGGGAGCTAGGGTTTCAATTGATAAAGAGGAGAAATCGTTAATTGACAGCCGATTTGGTGAAGTTTTGGTGAGCAGGATACATCGTTAGGAAGCCTCGACATAAGCTAATTTTCCGGTGGTGGTTTACGGCTGTTGTCTCAGGTGTTGGTGGTCGCCGAAATTAGAGGTAATTAGACTTTGAATTTCGAATTTATTTCTTCTAGAAAGTTGTAGAGCAGACCAACTTCTGCAGGGATAACTATTTTCCCCCAAATTCAGACTATTATACGAACTACAAAACCAATTTTAATCTGACAGTTGTTTCGGCGTTATTTGAGAAATAATAAACCTTTTGCCGTCTTCGTTTTTGGGGCAGAATTTGAGGGGTTTAGAGTTAGAATTTTAAAACAGTTTCTTTTTAAAAATAGTAGATAGCAAGAGAAGTTTGAAAGATGTTCTGAATTTTACCCTTGTTGATAGAGTTTTACCGTTTGTTTGAAGTGGGAGACGAGCGAGTCTGAATCTGCCAATTCTGACAGTTTCTGTAGTCAATCATTCGGGTCTCTTTTATATGTGTAGTGTTAATATTTTGGGGTCAGTGTGTTATGTGGAATTGTAGATGAAGTTGTGATATTACGAGAAGAATGCATCTACGCTTAGATTGGGCATAGGTGAAGATGGTTTTTGGGTGAAGTAGCAACAACAGCGGCGATTGGGCAGAGCTGCAACGGCGATTGGGCGAAGCCGCAACGGCGATTGGACAAAGCCGGAATGGCAATTGGCAAAACGGAAATTTAAGGTAGAACTAGTAAAAATTGCTTTTTGTGTATTAGTTTTGGATCATCTTCTCTATTTAATCACTTGTACATATTACTCAAAAGATTAACCTATATATTACTTCGTATATGGTAAATTTGCAATGCTTGAAAAAACTATAACACTAGTTTAAGAATTTCTCAATAATATTCGTATGTAGTTATGGTAAATTTGCAATGCTTGAAAAAACTATAACACTAGTTTAAGAATTTCTCAATAATATTCGTATGTAGTTGATATAGTTGTTATGTCTTACAGGTAATTAACCCCGCCTTCAACATAATCTTGAATTTTTCCACTTTCTAGATGGTTCTAGAAGTTTCCTAGTAATGTTCATCCTTCCAATATTTTTTTCAGCTTCAAATGGAAATCCGAGAAATGCAAATTCATTGCATTACATTGATCCTTCAGGTCAAAGAAACGCCTATCAGCAGGTAACACATCTGAACAATCACGACATTTTTGGTGCAAATATATTTTTCAATCTTGATTTGGGCTATAGATGTTAAATAATGCAAAAACTCGTTTGTAGGCAATAATGGAGATTGGAGAGGTGATACAATTCTACGATTCAGACATACGTTTTCTTGCTTGGGGATTCGGTGGAAGAATACCCAATGCTTCAGTATCTCACTGTTTCAACTTGAATGGAAGTTTATCCGATTGTGAGGTAATTAATATATATTAATATATTATTCTAGTTAAGGACCGAGAACCTAAACTTTAGATGCTAAGATGAATGTTGTCTAGGCTAGCTAGCTATTACTTGAAATTCTTATTGCTTCTTTAGTGGTTGCTTAAATCTCATCCTCTGAATTCTTATCAGTGCTTTTAAAAATATATTTGTTCTATTCTCATGATATTAGTTCTTAATTTCCATCTATGTCCTTATGTAATGTGTATCATTAAAATTATTCTGGTACAGTCGAATTGTACTTGTGTCTGCAGGTTTTTGGAATAGATACAATGGTGGATATTGCAACATGATGTTGCAGAAAAAAAGGAATTTATTGTGTTTTATATTTTCTTTGTTTAAAAAAAGAAAAACAATAAAACATGATGTATTTTATATTTTAATCTTGTATAAGGATGTAATTATAAATTTATTGTGTTTTATATTTTATATTTTAAGCTTGTATAAGGATTTATATAGTATTTGTGAGAATTATATAGGTAGCAAAAATATATTTTTTTAAAATAAATTATGAGTATTTGTGAGGATAAAATTGTCACATAAGGTATTTGTAACGAATATTGTTATTACAAATATATATAAAATATTACTCCAAATTTGACTATTGGTGACGAATTTATTTCTTGTAACGATATTAAATAGTTTTAGTGAGGATCAAGTTGTTACCATAAATAGAGATATTGTAACAAACCATAGGTCGTTACCAATACATTTGTAACGAATATAGAAAACTTGTCACCTAAACTTCTAGCGTCGAGCTTTAAAGGACAAACAAAAGGTAACAAATCTGTCGTTACAATAAGTTTTAGCGACAAATTTGGCACTTATTGTGACAATTTTTTTCCTTACTAAAAGTGTCTTTTTTTGTAGTGTAGAAGGGAGAAATAAGGACTAGTTGTTGAATTATTTTTGAAAACTCGATCCATTGCCTCAAAAGCAAAAGTGGAGACTTTTGAACTTTTGAAAATCGAGTTTATTAAAGTCCGTAGAGGTGAATTCATTGTTTCAAATGCATGTCTTTCAAATTTTGGCGTAATCACCTAAATTCAAGAAGAATAGCCACACATACCCATATTTCCTACCTCGAACCAAAGAGCCTAACAATTGAAAGCGACAAAGCCCCAATGATCCCAATAGCTTAATGTTCGATATTAGTAGAGTAGAATAATTTGGTGAGTATTTGGAGTCAAGCATATGCATGTAAGTATAAATTCTTTCTATCTTTAATTTGCAAATATTGGATGCTTGAAGCAATTGTATGAAGTGTGGTTTTTGGTAATGGTGAGTGACTAAGTGTTGTTGAATTTTGAGCTTGCGAATGCCTAAGAATTGTCATTATAATTACAAATTCTAAAAATGTGAAGTTGATCATTGATCTATGTGGATGAGATGTTATCGTTGAGTTATTTGCTTATTGGTAGATTTTGCTTGAGGACAAGCAAAAGTTCAAGTTTGGAGGTGTGTTTAGTGTATATTTTTACACTTTATCGAACTTTTTATTTGAGCTTTTGGTGTGTTTTAACGATAATTGGTGCTTAAAAAGTTGATTTATTGTATTTTAGGTACAAACTGAAGAATTGGAAAAGTATGGGGTCAAAACTACAATTTTGGAGAAAATATGGGCCAAAAGTAAAAAAATCAAAATTCTGAAGATTTAAAGCTCGGACCCCCATCCGAGTTTTAGTGCACATTGTGAGACCCCCGTCCGAGACTCCGAAGTTGCGCAGTAAAGGGATTTTAATTGCACAAGGAAGCTGCCTTCTTCCCCAAGTTCTTCACCCTATATAAGACCAAACCAAGCACACAATTGAGGATCTTTTTACGCAATTTTGGAGAGCAACAAAGCAATAACGAAGACGAAGAATTCGAAGACTCTAAGCATAGATTTATCGTTTATGACTTATTTTATTTGTGTTTTTCCTTTAATCATGAGTAGCTAAATTTCTTATTTCTAGGATTTTATTTGGAACCCTATGTGGGATTTATGAACCCAATTCTATGATTTTATGCAAGTTTTAATTCCGGATTATTTCTTCTACTTGTTTTATTAAGTTCATGAAACTGGCCACTTTATGTGCTTTTATGTTATTGTTAATGGCATGAATCGGAAGATCGGGTTAATAATTAGAACTGTGGTAGAAGAGCCTTTGTGGTATTAACATAGGAATATAGTTAATCTCTTAGGTAGCCATTATTGAGATTTGTGTTTAATGCTGTGTTCTAGAATTAATTGCATAGGAATATAGTAATTGAATCTAGAGTATTAGAATCGTAATACACGCGGAAGCGGGTTATGATTATTTTAGCATCTCAGGTTAATAATCCGGGTTAATTGCTTGCATAATTGAAGTAATTGAGGGAGTAATAATCACATAGGGGGGGGGGGGGGGGGGAGAATAAAATCCTAGGCTTGCTTATCTTGATTAAATCTTCGTTTTAAATTGCTTTCTTGTTTTTGCTTGCTTTTAATTTAGTTTAATTTAGTTAATTTTCTCTAAAATTCGACTGTGTAGGGTGGGCTTGATAATAGTTGGTAGAATTTAGCGTCTAGGATTAGATAATTAAATATTCCCTGTGGGTTCGATATCCGGACTTTTAGTCCACTATATTACTTGTACGATACGTGCACTTGCGTGTAGGTTTTCGACCAACAGCGAGAAAACTCTTTCCTTAAGATGATATTGCCCCGCTACGGTGCTTACAAATTATTTGACAATCGTCTCTCAAAATATAATAGCTAGTCTCGAGTACAACGAACGTTACTTTGTGTCTCAAACTCTCGAATCGAATACGGAAGAAAATATTCTATGAAGAATGTTTTCGGTCTTAAAAAAGAAGAATTCCATAGAACAAAATTATGGAATTGAATTGATTTATATGTTATCAAATCAAACATGTGGAGTTTCTATTTATAAGTTTCCAATTGTTGTCATTAATGAACACAACCCTTAGGAAATTAAACAAGTGAAGAGGTGTGGCCACACCTCTTCATATTGTTCACACCTATTTGATCAAATAGGTGCTTAAAACCTTTTTTAATTTTCATTCAAAAATAATTTTATTTTATTAACTAAATATCTAATAATCCCCCACATGAATGAAATTAACGAAAAACGATGGATTCTATCGAGATTTCAAGTGGACACTATTGCATTGGGAATTTGTGGTAGCTTATGACTTTGAAGCTTCCTTAGTGCTATACCATCGGATTTACTTGGCTAGTTAGTGAACGCGATGTCTTGAACTGCCACCCGTTTATGTAAACCAAGACAATGATATCCACACAATATTTTTTCCACATTTCATCAGTTCTCATGGTTGCGTCCACTTTGACCTTGAAGCACATCTTGGATTCATAAGTGTTTGTCATTTTGAAGTGGCCCACATTTTTACACTTAGATAGGTGATGTTCTATTAAAGGTATCCTGCCAATACCTCACTTTTTGTCAAGGTATTGGAATCATTAAAAGCTTTCGCTTATCATTTACCCTCTCTGCATGCAACACTAAATGTCTTAATAAATAAAAAGAATTAATACAATCATAAGAAAATTACAACAGTACATGCTTAACTGTCTCCAAAATGTGTGTGTGTGGGTGGGTGTGAGAAGAATCTATGTAATAATTATAAAATGAATGACAATGAGATAAGAAATTGAAAAGAAAAAAAAAAATATATCACTGAGCATTTTCTTTGGGCTGGAAAATAATGGTGGAATGTTGAATAGTAAAGTGTTTATATATTAATTTTTCGGAATAATTAGTGAAAACCCCCAATACATTTGGGTATATTAAGGTGGATGTAGACCCTTTACCATTATTAGTGAGACCTTCCTATTTTAATAATTTAAATTAATTTGTACACATCAATGTATTGGGGGGTTTTCACTAATTATCCCTACCTATATTGTCTTTAATACTATTAAACCTAGATTTTCTTGTCCAAATCTCCAATTCATTTCTCCAGTATCCCTTTTCGTCGTGCTTCTCCCCCAACCACAAACTCTTCTCCATTACCTGTGGCACAGCCATCCGCCGCCGCTCCTCCAAAATATTTGGATAGTCAAGGGCCTCGGTATATTAATCTTTTGACAACCATTTCCATTTCGTGTAGCAATTCTTCTTCTCTGACTTTTTTTGTTTCTTTCTACAGAACAGTGTGTGTATGGTGTGTTTAATCTGGTTGTGGGTATTAGGTCAACAATGGGTGTCTGATACCCAAGATGAATAATGAAAAATTGTGCTGAAATCTAGGTTTTTGATTTTTTTCAATTTAATTTGTTTCTTAATCTCATTAAAATTTAATCCAAATCGCCATAATTGATCTTCTCTACAAGTTTTCAATCTATTGGGATTAATTATTTCAATTGATTTCGGTAAAATTTTGATTATTGTCATTTATCTAATTTAAATTTGTATGTGTCTGGCATTGTCAATGTTGACCTAGCATCAACAAGACGAAATGGAACACCGAGAAAATATTGGATGTTTTTGTATAGGACTTTTATAAGAATGTATAGTAGGTTTTGCCATTACAAAGAATGAGAGTTGTGGGAATGGTCTCTCAGCATGACAAAGAAGAAGAAACAATTTTATTGCAGTTTACGGAATTTGAGTGTTTTGTTTGAGTTGTTTTCGACAATTTTAATTGCTTTCACTAATTTTATAGTTTTTTTTTTATAATATTTAGTTGATTTCACTAAACAACTAGATTTTATAGTTTTTTTCGATATTTTATAGGCGATTTCAATTTTTGTATAATTGATCTTATTTGGTAAACCTGCTATTGAAAACTACGATTTTTTGTGGTTGTTTTAGAGTTTTCTTAATGTTGATCCGGAGAAAAAACGAAAAAAAAAAAAAAAATAGTAGTGTTCGGTAAATTTATAATTGATTATGAAAAAATAGCCAAAAAGGGGAAAAGAAGAACGAAAAGTTGTTTAACAAATATTGTAGTTGTTTTCGGAAATTTTATAGTTGTTTTCGAAAATATTATAGTTGATTTGAAAACACTACAGCTGAAGGGAAAAAAAAGATTACTTTTTTTAAAATAAAGAATATTTTTTTTAAATAAATAATTTTTTAAAGATAAATAAATAAATAAACGAAAATTATAATTAAATGAAATTAATAAGTCATTAAAGTACTGGACAGTGAATAGTAAGGAGGGTAAATTTGGAATAAGATAAAACTGGACCTATCACTAATAAAGAAAAATTGGCTGGACTAATTCTTATTAAAAAAAATACTAGAGGGACTCTCACTAATAGTCCCTAACTTTTAAACATGCAATTTCTGAAAATATCATTTATATATATTAATAATAATATCAAGGGCAAATGGCAAATAGGAACATGACAAGGGCACTTAATTCAAAAAGAGAGATCCAATTTTTTTGTCTTGCAAATATTTCCAGCTTATTCAAACTTATTTGCAAATAAGGAAAACCATTTTTATATATACCAAAATTACCCCCGATTCAACTCCAATTTCATAATTTACACCTCAATTTAGTCCAATTTCATCAATTAACCAATTTTGACCAAATTTTGACCCGCCACCACCAGAGACCGCCGGTCAGCCGCCGTTGACCATCGGTATCCGGCGTTGACCTTTTTTTTTCTTGAAAACTTCTTTTTTTTCTAAATTTTTTTCCGGTAGGTCAACCGCCGTTGACCGCCGGGTCTCCGGTGTTGACTTTTTTTATTTTATTTTTTTATTTTGTGTTTTATAAAAAAAATATTTTAATTAATATTATTGTCTTGGCTGCTAAATTTCTGTCTCCGACGGTTATTTAACTGTCCAAGATAGTAATTTAACTATTAATTGACTTTTTTTTCTTAAAAAAATATTTTAATTAATATTACTATCTTGTCTGCTAAGTACTGTCTCCAGCAATTATTTAACTGACGGAGACAGTAATTTAATTGTTAATTGACTTCTTTTTTTTTAAAAAAATATATTTTAATTAATATTACTGTCTTGACTGCTAAATAACTGTCTCCAGCAGCTATTTAACTGTCGGAGACAGAAATTTAACTATTAATTGACCTTTTTTTTTTTTTTTTGTTTTCTTAAAAAAAATTATTTTAATTAATATTACTGTCTTGGCTGGTAATTACTGTCTCCAACAGCAATTTAACTGTCTGAGACAGTAATATCACTGTATTAATTAATTTTATCGTCTTGGCCTGCATTTTTGCTGTATTCGACTGTAATATTACTATCTCCGATCGTAATGTTATTGTCTTATGCAATAATATTACTGCTTGGGACAGTAATATTAGTAATATTACTGTTCGGAAAAATAATATTCATAATATTATTGTCCCAAACAGTAATATTACTGTCTGAGACAGTAATTTAATAGCCAAGAAAGTAATATTAATTAAAACATCTTTTTCTAAGAAAAAACAAATTTTAAAAAAAAATCGAAAAAAGTCAACGCCGGAGACCGGCGGTTGACTGGCCGGAAAAAGATTTCAGAAAAAAAAAGGAATTCAAAAAAAAAAGTCATTGCCGGAATTTGGCTTGAATAAAAAATTTCAGAACAAAAAATATTTTCTGAAAAAAAAAATTAAGTTTTCAAAATATTATTAAAATGGGGGTTAATGTGATTTATTTGTTTAAATCCGGGGTCAATATGTAATATTAAGGAAGTTAGAACATAATGGATGGAATTGATAAGAAATTATATTATCGATGGTATTTCTGACTAAAGACATGGGGATGAGTTTATTTGAAAGACTGTTTTTTTTTTTTTTGACCAATGTGCATTTAAGTCACTTATCATATCACTTTTGCCATTTGCCCTAATATCAATTAATATTAAATAGTTATTGACAAACCGGAAATTATTTATTAGGAAGATTCCAAAATCTTAAAAAAAAAACCGAAAGAAAATAAAAAAGTGTTTAAAGTGAATCAACAACAAAAAAGAAGCATTAAAATTAGGGATTATTTGATAAAACTCCCTCATATACATTGTCCAATTAAGAAAGGTCCAATTTTTTCCTTTTCAAAATAAATCCGAAATTTTATATATAAAAGAAAGAAACGATGGGCAACCCTACAAACCCTAATGGTATTTCTGTAATTATTTATTTTTAATATTTTTTCGCTACTAATTTCTAATTATAATTTTTAACAGTTATCAAAATTAAAACTAACCCGTAAAGAATCCTATTGCTACTTATGTAATTATTTATTTTTAATATTTTTTTTCTACTAATTTTTTAACTATAATTTTCAACAATTATTAAGAGATAAAGCTAGAAATTCGATTTGTTAAATCTTAGTTTATTTATTTGGATTGTAAATCTTAATATATAAGATTTAAAAAAACTAATGTTATATAAAATATGAATAATACTACATTATTAAATTTTACTATATTAGGTACTATATTTTCCTATTATGTATTAAACTGATTAATTTTTTTCACTATTTAAATAATATTCCGTGCATCACACGGGGAAAAATGCTAGTATATTTTAATTACCAATAAATAATTTCATTCACTATTATACCCTTCACCACCTAACACTATACTAATACAACTCACGTTCTATATCAATTCTTTTTCTCCAAATTTATCCCCTCTCTATTCTTTTAACAGGTAGCCGCCTTGCCCTTTCTTCCTCTACATCATCGATCTCTTCCCCCAAATCTCGGTTTTTTTGCCGAGGATGAGACCTCCTCCCACTCCACCGCCTCACCCATCTTCACGACTCTGATGAACCGCTGCCTCCTCGTCATCCACCACGTCGGCCCCGTGGCTCCTTTATCATCGGCGGAGGAAGAGGTGCCGATTTTTGCGGTGGGTCGACGAGATGTAAGGGTAATATAAAAAAAGGGAGAATTTTGATTCTTTCTTATTCGTTTTTTTTTTTAAATTTTTTTGAGCCTTTCAACTTTTAATTGAATAATTTATTTCTTCGATATCTTTCAATTGGTATGAGAGCATGATTTTGATGTTGATTCATATCTTAGCGCTTAAAATTAATGTATATCTTGTTATATAATTTAATCGATTTGTCTATGTTCCTACAAATCAAAGAAATGGCAATTTCGTGACTTTCATAGCTTATGTTAATTGTCTGTTCATGTTTTCCATTGTCGTACTTTTATATCCTGGTCAAAGTTCTTAATTTTCTAAATAAAACAAAATAATAAATATAAACTACTGGTGGGTTTAATATATTACGGTATATTTCATGTATTTGTTGATTGGGAATATTCATAACAAACGTAGAATTATGTCGTTCAATTCTGAAGTATATTCTTTTTCTTCAAAAGGCCCAGGGTATTTGTGTACTATGAATACATTGACAACTTTTTGTTGGACTTGGGATTAATTTTGAAAAAGTAAAACACATCTTATATGTTATTGTTATTCTGTTGTATTGTATAGCAGACTTCGTTAATTTTATAGTGGATTTCGATAAATTTATAGTGGATTTCGATAAGTTTACGTAGTGGTTTTCAATAAATTTATACTGAATTTCGATAAGTATGCAGAGTAGTTTTCGTGTTTATATAGTTGTTTATATAGAGTGGTTTTCATGTTTATGTTGTTTCCACAAAGTAGTTTTCATGTTTATACAGCAATTTGTACATAGTGGTTTTCATGTTTATACAACAGTTTATACATGGTGGTTTTCATGTTTATATAGTTGTTTATACATAGTGGTTTCGTTTCAACAGATTTATGCAATATTAGTAGGTTACAAAGGATTTTTTTATGAAAGCTTCCCGGATTTTGTTCCCACCAACGATGGTGTGACCCCAAGGTTTCCTTTTGGAAATTGGTTTTCATTTTCTAATTAATTTTTTTCTTGTTCAGATTGATTTAGTGATCCTCGTCGGCCTTGTTGGTGGTGGTGCACTTGTCTTGCACTTTTTTGCTGAACATAGTAGTGGTTTACGTTTCAAATAGTGGATTTTCGAATATTGAATTTACTAATTTTTTTGTTTGTTATTTTTTGAGTTGTGTTAGTAGTGGGTTACATATGTTTTAGTGGATTTCAATAAGCTTGTTCTGGATTATGTTAATATTAAAGTGGAATATATAAATTTTACAGTGATTTTCGATAAATTTGTAGTAGCTTTCGATGAGTATATACTGGATTTTAATTTTTGTAACCCCGTGGAAAAAAATATAAAAAAAAATTAAAAAAAAAAAGAAGAAAAAATTGGCGTTAAAAATCATATTTTTAAAACTTGGTAGACGAAATAAAAAAACTAAATAACAAAACTGAAATAAAATAAAAGCAATAGTTTATTTTAAAATAGAAATTAAAAAAATCAGGTTTTTTCTAGGAAAAAAAAACTGAAATAACATTAGATTTGTGAAGAGTTATTTTGTAGAGGGAGATGATATTGGCATTTCAGGTAATTTGAATTAAATAGACTTATATCAAATATCAATTAATAAAATGGATTTATTATGAATTCAAAATTGAATAAGGGAAGTTTGTCAAAAAGCTCCTTAAAATTAAGGGGTTAATATGTAGAGGTCACCCTAGCAAATCTAATTACATTAAATGATAATTTCAAACTATTTTTTTAAATACACCCCTATATCAAAATATAATATGACCCACATCCTCTCTCTCCCTCCCTCCTCCCTCCCTCCATCTCTCTCTCTCTCTTGGCCGATGGAGGTGGTGGTGGCAGATGGAAAAAGTTTATATCACAAAACCAAACTAAAACTCTTACACTATGCAATTTAACCCATGCAATTTCGGTTATTTATTTAACTTTTTTTTTATTTATGGGAACAAGAAGGTTGTGGATATGGTGGTATGACGCATATGTATGGTAGAAGGTGACGGCTATAGCGGCTAGGGTTTAATTTGGTGGGCAGCTAAGGTTGGTGAATGACTAGGTTTTAATAGATATGGTTTGGCGGAGGCGAGAGAGTTGTTGGTTGTTAGGGTTCGGCAACGGCTGAAATTGGTTGGGTGCTATAGTTTAACGACTGCTGGGAGATATTGGATGTTAGGATTTGGCGGCGGCTGACAGTTGTTCGATGATATGGTTCGGGATAGTAAACCGTAGTACAACATAGTATACCATAGTATACTATAGTAAACGGTAGTATTTTAACAATTCAGTTGTACCATTTAATAAAGGAAAAAAATAGCAAGAACCCCCTCATCTAGGAAATTTAGTTAAGGAAACACCCCCTCCCAAAAATAATTAGAGAAAACTCCCTCAACTAATATTTCACCCAAATATTTAAAAATCCCAAAACTATCCTTAAATTATTACTAGACTATTCTACAACTCTAATCTTATTTTCTCTTCTCCCATCTCCTCTTGTTGTTGTTGTTGTTTTTTTTTTTTTTTTTTTTTTTTTTTTATTCTACTTTTCTCTCTCAATTCTGTAGGTTGTTCTCTCTTGATCGGAAAATGAAGAACCAACCACCGACATCACCGCTAGAACAACGACGCCAATCCCGTTGAATTCCTCGTCGTCGTTGTTGTCTCTGTCGCCGTCGCCGTTAGGGTTAATCCATCTTCTCTGGCTTTCAATTCCCCTCGACGCCTCCTCCTACTCCTCCCGCTCTCCACCCCTTCATGGAATTAGAACTTTTGCAGATCTGAATAGAAGCCATAAAGATGATGATGATTTTAATAGCGATTCTGAATTCGAATGCCAGGATTGCTACATTGGCTGCGAAAAAAGGTAAAATGGTCGATTTGTTGCCGGAATCGGATTTTGATGGGTTGTGGTTCTGTTGTGGTTGTGGATGCGAGTTGTGATTTTATTTATTTATTTGTAATAAAACACTGTCATGATATCAAAGTAAGGTGGTGAAGGTGTGTTGTGGCGGCGGTATGGTGACGATAGAGAGTAGATCTAGGGTTTTTCGGTAAATTAGGCGGAGGACGACGCGCGTAGAAAATTCGTGCAGGCTGAAATCGTAAACGACTACGTCATGTTCAATAGTCGATTAAGCTAATCGACTATGCTCTGATAGTCGATTAAGGTTCATCGACTCCAATTTTTTTTTTTTTTTGTTTTGTTTATTGGTTCCAATTGTATAAATCAATTATAATGTTTGTATATTTTTTGATTTTGTAAAATATAGTTAATTTTGCATTTTTTGTAGTTGTGGTTTGTTATTTTTAGTACTCACTTCCTTAATCGACTATGTTTGATCACAGTCGTTTAATATGCTTCATTGACTCCAATTTTTATTTTTTTTGAATTTTTTGCTTATTGATTTCAATTGTATAAATCAATAATAATGTTTGTATAGTTTTTTTTTTGTAAAATATAGTTGAGTTTGCATTTTTGTAGTTGTGATTTATTAATTTTTAGTAGTCGGTTCCTTAATCGACTATGATTCATCATAGTCGATTAATATTCTTGATAGGGAAAAAGTTAAAAAACGAAAGAAAAAATTAAAAAAAAATTAAAAAAAAATTGAAAAAAAAAGTAATAAAATAATAATAATAATAAAAAAAATTAATAATAATTAGAATAAATAAATAAATAAAAAAGCCACAACTGATGGATCATGGGAGGATAGTGCTGAAAGGTGGCAGGGACATAGTTGGAAAAATGAATGGCCGAAATTAGAAATGGGTTTTTTTCTCAAATGGTTGAAAATAGTTTGGGCATCTCCCTTTTAAAAGAATTATTAAGGGGTTATATCAAAGAGCCGCTTTAATAAAAATGAAAAATATATTTTTTCGAACACTTCAATATAATGTTAAAATTAAAGAACAAATAAGTTGTTTATAATAATATAAAAAATGCTAGAATGAAAAAAAAAAGATGGAGATGACAAAATCTATACAAATAAAATCAAATAAAATATGTTAGATGAAGAAAATTAGATATTAAATGCATAATAAAAAATGATAAATGCGTTTAAATTTGACTTGGTGCATATTTCTTGTTTTTGTGTGGAAGGGCATATCTAGAATGAATTTAATAAAAGATGTGAAGCAAATGTTTAGTTGGACTTGTCATTTAGTTCTAATAATTTTGTCAGGAACCTATATATTAAGTCCCCTAAAACTAAACTTAAATGTGTTAAATCAACATTAATTTGGGAAGAACACTTTACAAATAAGCCCATCAATAGATATTTATTCATAAAGAGGTCTTGACAATAAACACATTAACAAAAAAATTCACACATGGTCCAGAGGTTTGTAAAAGACTAAAATAGCCCCTCATATTTTAATATGCTACAATTTCATCCTTTAATTTAGTCTAACCTCAATTTAACCCCAAATTTCACAAATTATTCAATTTTGACCCAAAACACAATTTTTATGGACAATTTCGTCTGTCACCACCATTGACGGCCAGTCTCCGACGCTAACATTTTTTTCTCCTTCTTGTTTTTTTCCGCCGGTCTCCGGCGCGGACGTTTTTTTCTCCTTCCTGATTTTTCCGCCAGTTTCCGGCGTTGACTGGCGGATTTTTTTCGATTTTAGTTTTTTTGAATTTGTTTTTTTCTTTAACATCTTTTTGCCCCCCTTTAAAGAGCAATATTGTTGTAGTTGACTGTAATATTAACTATATTACTGTTAAATACAGTAAAATTAACTATACTACAGTTTAACACAGTAATTAATCTCTAGCACAATAATATTAACACAACAAAAGTTATGATTATTGTGTAATAGAGTAATATTAATATGTTGACCGTTCAACAATGTTAAACATAATAACAAGCCAAAAGAATTAATATTATTGTGATTACAATAGTAATATTACCGTTAACCACAGTAATATTATTGTGTTTACAGTGATATTACAATAATAGAGAGTAATATTATTACGTTACTCCGTGAATAACTCAAACAAAACAAAAAAAAAACCAAAATGTTGTAATATAGCCTATTTATGTAGCTCTTTGGTCGGTGTTTGTGGAAATACATAAGAATGTAAATAACAAGACAAAGAGAGAAAGGGGGAATGCAAAGAACAACAATCCCTAGAGAGAAAATTGTGGGATCCGTGGGGAGGGAATGTTTCTCATTTATATAGGTGGTAACCAGCGCGAAGTTACAAATGAGTTACAGGAGGAAGTTACATAGAAGTTATATTGCCACTAACACAATATAATAGATATGGGAAGTTAATAAACTAGTGGGAAGTTGAAAACTATCAAGTGGTTATGTTAGGAAACCACACATTCCATACTATATACAACACTCCCCCTTGGATTCCTATCAAACCACTATTGTGCTTTTTGTGTTGCCTCGTTACAACCTTCCGAGTCATAAAATCCATTGGGAAAAACAACCTCAGTTAGGCAAAAGAGTACAACACACAATCTTTTCAATCAACATATGTTACCTCATTAAAACCTTATCGAGTAACGAAAACCATGTGGATAAAATAAACCTCGCACGAAGGAAAAATAGTACAACAGGGCACACGGGTATCTTCTGGATACTGACTACCTACATGGTACTGCCCCTCAAGTTAACTTCCCCTGATGTCTACAAGGGAGTGAGTTCGTATAATCTACGCAAGTCAATAGCCTTAACACGGTTTTCCAAAGTAATTCCAGGCGAAGACTTAGTAAATGAGTTTGCGTAATTATCTTGAATCATGATTTGCTGGATCATTATTGTTTGAGCTCTTATTGTTGTTGGTTGAAGAAAACCTCATAACTATGTTCTTGGATTTGCCACAATCAATGAAGCCCATCTTCATTTCCTCAATGCATGTTGCGTTATAGTCAAATACAATCTCATAGGATGTTTTGTGTTAACTAATTCACTGGAATCTCGAACATGCTTAACCATGGCTTCAGGCCATGTGCATTCACGCACTACCTCGTGAAGTAAAAACTTATGCATGATTCGACTAAGTGACCACTAATTTACACTTTACAAATCTCCAAGACATGACGATATTTTGAATAAAAAACAAAAGATTTTGGGAACAAGCTTTTTGTGGGTATGACTTCTGGTCAATGCTAATATAAATCTCAAGCTTTGCATCATTTAGTGATGCATACATCGTATGTGAGGTGAGCGAAGTCTACCTAACAAACTTACCAAAAAGTGCAATCATATCGAGTACATGGAGTTAAGTACAATAATGCACATATTGCATTTAGATGTGGCACTTATGGTGTTAACACTTCTTCGTACTCCTCCATGGGACGGAATGAATCATTGGTCCTATTCCACTGTGGAACTCCCGTAGGTATTACTTGATAATTTCTCCCTATCTATAACATCTTCTGGATGTAATTCGACTGATGGAAAAAAATCTAACTGACATGATAAATTTTAAGTCGGTAGGGACAACAAATTAGTCTTCTTTAGATCTTTGATCTTGAACTCAAATTTTCAACAATTGAGTTTTTCTTATATGACTTCTTCAGTAGTCCAAATCAAGTTCATGTCCTTAATATAAATTTTAGTAATAGGAACAATCAAAACCAATTATCGTTCACCTATTCTCTTCCGAGCACTTGTTCGCTTAGGCGATTATCCTATATTCTTCTAGAGTATTTCATGTCACAATTAAAGTGAACTTCTCAGCCTAACTCAGTTTATATTCCGTGGTCTGGAACTAATTGCTTCGGGAAATCGAAGTCCTTCTAGGACTTTAATATAAATACTAGTATCGAGATCCCCGTAAGATACTTGTTGACCACGCATTTAATAACATTTAGCATGAGAGAGTACACCTATTTAAAATCAATCTTAGGTTGCTGAGGGAATCCTAGAACTATGAGATGAGTCTTCAAGCTCCCAATTTTATTTGCTCATAAATCATTGTACTTATGAGAAGAGTCTTCTGGCTCACAATCTCGTTCAAGCTATGAGATGAATCTTCTGGCTCCCAATCTCGTTTAAGCTATGAGCTGAATCTTCTGGTTCCCAATCTCATTTCCTTAACTGAGTTATGAAGTGATCTCCTGGCTCGCAATCTGGTTTGATCTATGAGATAAATATTCTGGTTCCCAATCTCATTTCATTCCTTGAGCAATGAGATGAGTCTCCTGGCTCCCAATCTCGTTTAAGCTATTAGATGAATCTTCTGGTTCCCAATTTCATTTTATTCCTTGAGCTATGAGATGAGTCTCTTGGCTCCCAATCTCGTTTGAGCTATGAGATGAATCTTCTGGTTCCCAATCTCATTTCATTCCTTGAGCTATGAGATGAGTCTCCTGGCTCCCAATCTCGTTTAAGCTGTTAGATGAACTTTCTGCTTCCCAATCTCATTTTATTCCTTGAGCTATGAGATGAGTCTCATAGATCCCAATCTCGTTTGAGCTATGAGATGAATCTTATGGTTCCCAATCTCATTTAATTCCTTGAGCTATGAGATGAGTCTTCCAGCTCCCAATCTCATTTTTTTCTTTGTGAGTACTCACTTAATTATATCTGGTGGGTGAAATTCAAGGAGGTGTATGAACTACTGATCTCTACACTCTTCATTTTATCAATGAATCAAATTCAGCTTGGATTGTCTTTTTTTTTTTCATTTCGGCCATCATCCCTTTGTTTACACTTATCAATTGATCGAGATTTTATATCATCACTCGATAAAAAATTCAGTAGCTACTGCGTAGGGAAGTTTATCATCGATGATCATTTCATCCCAATACCACATCTCATTCCAAGTTTTTCCTATTCACGGGAATGGATATTAATGTCGAGGCGTCCCCCGGCTTCGTTTGCAGGACGAATCCATAGTCCAGAATTATTTTCTGAGATGGATCAGGTGGGATCCCATTTGAACTAGTGCTAACCAGATTCGATTGTTGGGCATTCATCCACCTCCGGGGGTGAGAATCCTTTGATCCCATTGGGATCCCCCTCTCCTAGGAAGGGAGACAAGACTAGTTAACATAGATTGATGGCCTATCCGTAATTTTCCTTCAAGGACATCTATCATTGCAGACTTATTTGAGATCTCGTCACGTTTTCAAACCATAGAATGAGTCTGGCATTATTCGCCACACACGATTTCACGTTGTTCTTAAAAAACATTAGTGTTGACAATCTTTGCAGATTTAGATGTCGTCCCACACGACCTCACGCCGTTCTTCAGAAACGTTAGTGTGGATGATCTATTAATTTATATATCAATTCTCTGACGTAGGGGATCTTGATGAGACACGGTGGGGTCATCCCACACGACTTCACGCCTTTCTTCAGGAACGTTAGTGTGGAAGTTCTTTCCTCCCCCTAATGACGCGAAGACAATCTCATCAAAGTGACAGTCCGCAATTTGAGCGGGTAAGAGATCGCCTGTCTAAGGTTCTAAATTTAAGTTAAAGATGGTGATACATATTTCACATATATCTTCTTGGATTATATCCAGGAAGGGAATTGAATCATTACATGTATGTGCATATGCTGACATTTAATCAAATTACTTGATTTCGAGCAATCGACAACTTATGCTTCTGCCATTCAAATTGTGGTTCTACATAACCGTGTCAAAAATTCTTCTAATTTTCGCCAATGTACGTTTCTGACCGTACACGTTAGAGATGATGCACATATATTCGATTTCTTGTCTTCAATGGTTTCAACATAATAACCATTAGCTCAAATATCTTTAAAGTTTAACAACGTTCTACTAGAACATGGAGAAAAAAATGAGCTACTTCAATGGGCAAAACTGTGCCATGAGATACATAATATGGACATTACCATAACCATCTATCAAAACTACATGTGTCTCATTTAGTTATCAATGAGGTCTTGCTACAAATAGACGTGAAATTGATAAAGTACGACTTATCTCTCAGGATAGCATGTCTCGTCGCACTATCAGCCAGACATTTATCCCCACATGTCATGTCTAGAGAGTTATATAAATTTAGTCACATATATTTAGTACTTTAGGTACTAGATAAATTCATCAAGCAAACACCACTGAGAGGGTGTTTGGCTAAGCTTATTTTAAACAGCTGGTAAGCTCTTACGTCTGATAAGATGTTTTTAGAGTTGATAAGCTGTTACATCTTATTTTTAAGATTTATTTTTAGAGTGTTTAGATAATGAACTTATTTCTTATTTTTACTCATTATAAGATCTTAAATAAAAAGGTGGGTTAGAGGTAATTTTTTAAAAAGATCTTATTTGCTCTCCAACTGCTTATATAAAAAAAAGATCTTTTTTTTTTAAATTATCAAACACTTTGGAAGAGCTACAAGCTCCAAAACATCTTATAAGCTCCTTTTAACATCTTATAAGCTTAGCCAAACACCCTCTGAATAACATAATAATTAACTTAGAACATATAGTGACATAAATATATGGTCCAGAGCATAAATTAAACATAATCAAAATACAAATATGGTTCATAACATGAGCATAAGAAGTAAGATGATTGAAATTCAATAAACTAATAAACCCGAGTAATAAAATAAACATAATGCATGAAATCAGTAGTTCAATCATATCCCAACATGGGTTATTTGGTCAGATGTGACCAAGTATGGAAGCTGAAAGACGGGCTATATATTGAAAAAAATTGCCTCTACCAACTCAATCTAGGCTAGTGCATTATTATTTGCACCTCACCCCCCAAAGTTCCTCGCTTTAGAGATGTGCGACCAATGCTCAAATCCACCATAAATAATATATATATATGTATATATATATATATATATATATATTCTGATTTTGAGCTCTATTTGGATTTTAAAGTTCATATACAAATCATTTATCAACACTTGCTCCTTGCTGCTGGCAAGTATATTGTCTTTTGGTAATCAAAACGACTAGTCATGGTATCCCATTCTTTTGAGGAACCTCGCTTTATATAATTATCTTGTAATTAGAAACATAGTCTCAGCCTTCTGGGCTTTACCTAATAAATTATCCTCGAAGACAACCATTCTCAATTGCTCACTAAGCGTATGGATCTTAACATCCATTCTCCAACTAATATAACTTTCACCTGATACATTAAGTTGGGTAAACTTGAGTTTGCTCATGTGTTTTATGTCAAATCAAATACAATAAGGAGTATATTTTTTTATGGTAATGTAACATCCAAAGAATAGTTCCATTAACATTTCCACTTATTAAAATTTTTGGTCTAAAAATTCATATAATGCATGTTTGTACATATTTATGTATTCAATATTCACGGCTTGCATTAGACAACGAATATAAGAGAACCAAATATTGCTTACCATACTTATGTCATAAAATTACATATGACAAATAAACAATGCGTCAATCGAGACTTATGAATTAGAGATAGACCAAAATCCTCATGCAATCCTGTGTTTCGTCTATCTCATCTCCACGCATATGAAGGGTTTATCATAATCCATGACCAAAAACCTCTCCCCAACGACAGATGAACAGGAAGGTATCATAGTCGACAACCAGACACTGCAGGATAGGGTGTTTAATTTCGGCATATACCATTAAGGCTAACGTGCTTCAATTTCTCCAACAAGTAAATGCATGTGACGTCAGATCTCTTGGGCCGAACAAATTTGTATTGTGCTTTGAATGTCAACTAGATTATAATCACGCGAAAAATGGGTGTCCATGGTTGATGGACAAAAATGCTTGTTTACTCCAAGATCTGGAGACAGATTCCGACCCTACAACGATGGACATCCATCTGATGAACATAATCATACAAAAGAACAGTCCAAATGGTTACTCAGATTAGAAGAAAATTTTGCGATGTGGTAGAGATCATGAACTCTAAACAACTAGAGTTTCATCAATACGTGAGGGTCAAAGTCAAGATAGATGTCAACAAATGTCTGAAGCAAGGGATGAACTTGCATAACTTTGACGGGACAAAAAACTGTTGGATAAGGAGAACGACATTGGATTTAACTGGGACGATACTACTTTGGTTACTCATTCCATCGCGCTCTATGCAAGTGACAACAATGGCCAACCTAGGAAAACGACAGCAGCTGGGGTTACATGACGAGGGTTATAGTTCAACAGCGGAGACTGCATCGCAGTCCCACCGAGATCATTGAGTTGCATATTCTGGAATCGTCAAGGGTTCGGGGCTCCCTTGACAATTCATACACTCGGGGATATTCTCCGAGATAATCGGCCTCTGCTGGTGTTTCTCTCAGAAACGAGGGCAACGCACCAACTAATTGATAAAGTAAAGAAAAAATGGAATCTCAATGGTGTGAGTGTGGACAAGATTGGCAATTCTGGCGGCCTGGCGTTAATGTGGCAAAAAGATATTTATGTAAGTTTAATTAGTTACTCGAATAACCATATAGATGCAGCGGTTTATGAGAGGAACCACAACAGCAAATGGCGTGTAACTGGGTTTTACGGCTATCCAGAACATGATCGAAAATACTTATCATGGGAACTCATTCGTAATTTAAGACATCATCACACAATGTCGTGGTTATTGGGTGGGGATTTCAACGAAATACTTAGCAATAATGAGAAAGCAGGGGGCAATGCAAGGCTGCCAGCTTCTAACAATTTAGGCTTTATACGACACTCTATTTACCCGACGGTTTCAAAATCGTCGTATAAACATGTATTCTTGACACTTATTAAAACATTCATCACGGATTAAAACCGTTGTATAAACACGCATTCTTGACACTTTTCAAAAAAAATTATGACGCGTTAAAACCATCAAGTAAAAGTTTATAAAAACTAGTACTTTGCCATGTGCGATGCACAGGGCGGATATTATAAAAAAAATGTAATTACAAATAAATAGATGATAATAAAATAATAATATGAAGACAAAGTATAAACGAAATTAATAAAGGTCATATTCAAAACTAATATAATAGAAAAAACAAAATGTAAAAATTCCACTTATTGGAATCATAATGTGTATATGTGTATACTAAAAATACACATACGCTTGTATACACACACACATATAGACTGAAAATAGTGAATAGAACTTACTATTCTTTTGGCATAAAACATAAACATCGATCCTTCAAAAGAAAATGAGTAGTATATATATATATATATATATATATATATATATATATATATATATATATATATATATATATATATATATATATATATATATATATATATACATATATATATATATACATATATATATATGTATATATACATATATATATATGTATATATATATATATATATATGAAGATAATATTTTTTATAAAATTAGGAAGACAAAATAAACATATATTAATTACAAATATTACTAAAATCGATGATTTTTTTTTCTTTTAATTAAATGGATGTTGGATAAAACATATGATAGGTAAAAACAACATATTTGTGGATAGAATAGTAAAAATGTAAATGAAATAGTAATAAGTTAATAACATATTTTGTTTTTTTGCTAAAAAAAATTAAAATAATTATCATATATTTAACTTCAAAGATATATTTCTTTTTGTCTTATTTGTACTATAATTTGTTTTCGTCTCTAGTCATTGTACAGTGAAAAGAGTTTCCTGAACTAAATAGCCTATTTGAAGTTATATAAAAAAAGTACATGTAGTTGAGTGAAAAAACATAAATGATGACAAAAAATTTAAAACTCATGATAAATCGTATATTATCAAAAAAAAAAAAAAAAAAAAAAAAAAAAAAAAAAAAAACATAACATTCCTTTGGATGTCTAAATTATACATAAAAAACAGGTTCTCGAAATAGTTGGTCCATTTGCATTTACAAAAAAAAAAAAAAAAAACATTTTACTCAATAAAAGAACATAAGATGAGGATGAAATTTTAAATTTTATTATATATCGTCTGAATTTTTACGGTAAATCTTATTAGTAAAACCGTAGTAGAACCAATAAACATTGGAGAAATACTCAACAAAGTTCTATCGTACATGTGTACACCTAGGGGCAGTGGCGAATCCAAGATTTCCGCCAACGGTGTTCGAAAGTGACTATAATAAAAAGAAATTAAATAATATTTATTAAATATGATGGACGGAAAAATTCCGGGGGTTCGGGGGAAGCGCCCCTGAACTTTTTTTTTTATAGTATAAGCTCAAACAATACAAATATGTAAAATTTTAAAATTAAAAAAAAAAATATTTGCAAATTTTAGGAAAATTTAGAAATATTTAGAGAAAAATTTGATGAAAATATTAAAGAAATTAGAGTTATAGAGTACAAAAATGTGCATTTCTTGGAAATTAGAAAGAAAAAAAAAAGAAAAAAAGAACTAAAGAGCCATGTAGCTGATTGGGAATCGAACCCTAGACCATGTCAATTGTAGCAAACGCACCTTGTCACCTGAACTACAAAAACAATCTTCTAAGATTTTCACAGTTAATTATATATACATATATATACAAAAATATCTTTTCCAACTGCACACCCTTGCCCACTACTAGATACGCCACTGCCTAGGGCTGCAAGTTGGAACGGAATATCCAATTTCCGCTGGTTTCGATCCGAAAAGTTCCGATTTTGGAACAACTTTTTTCATTTCAAATTCTGAAATTTCGATTTCCAAATTTTTTCGATTTTTTTGGATTGGAATTGGAATTTGGAATTTCCGATTTTCAATCCGATTAAATTCCGAAATTAATTTCGAAAAATTCCGATTATTTTCCGAAAAATACACCTATAAATAATATATATTATATAATACTTATTTTCCGAAAAATACACCTATAAGTTTTGTTTTAGGATTTTGACATAATGAATTGTTGTTAGAAGTTTTATTCGATATTATGTTGGGTTTATTTTACTATTTTTTTGAACTGAAAATTAGTAGTTATTAGTTTTACTTTTATCAACGTGGATGTTCTTATTTTTGAAAAATTATGAAAATTGTAGAAAAATTAGGCTAAGTTTTGAAATTTTAAAGCTTTTGCGATTTCCGATTTTTTTCCAAAATTCCGAATTTTTCAGGCCTTTTGGAATTTGAATGAATTTTTAGATTTCAAAATTTTTGGAATTCGAATTGGAATTGATTTTGTACTTCCGAATTTTTTTGAGAATTTTCCGAAAAGGCTAATTCCGATCCGATCCATCCAACTTTCGCCCATATGTACACCAGTAGTGTCCATAGTAGCTTAAGTTCATAACATATATTGAGTTTCCAACAAAACAATAATGATCAAAATTTAGCAATAATTGAGCAACCATAAAAAGAAAAAAAAAAAACAAAACAAAACAAAACAAAACAAAAAAAAGTTGGTCCTATTACATAATACTCCAAGTTAAGATTTCAGTTGCTAAAACTTTTCAATCATAAATTATCTTTTGTCATCACCTTAACAACTCCCTTTAACAAATATACTTCAAATCAAATGAACATTTAACTAACTGGACTCATATTGTTATACATAGATTTGTTTTTGTGAACAAAATTAGAAAACAAAATTGCTGCAGCAAGGTCTAAGGGCATTTTCTAATGAGATAGATTAGCAAATTTATAGAGTGCAAAGATACAAAACTCTTGAATGAAACTTCAATTGGAAATTAACTAAGAAAATTAAACGTAACAAAGATATTAAAGTACCCCAATGTATATTTTGTAGTAAAATGGAAAATGCAAAACACACAGTAACAAATTTCTCTTTTCACATAATTTAATCTTCAGAATTTTTCTCGTTATTCACAGCAAATCTCAAAGTGTGAATGAAGAAATTTTTTTCATGTTCGGTGTTTTCCTTATACCAAGTCATCCATAGCAAAGGCATTGATTCTGAAAAAATGAACTAAATATTTAGATTCTTTTAGAATGACATGACGGCTTCACCTTTTGCCAAAAAGTCTAACCACTTTATTTACGGAAAGAAAAAGCTAAACACTTTTTGACGAAAATAAAACTACACACCGTAGAACTCTTATTCTCCCGAACAAAAAAAATCCAAACATAAAGCACAATAAATCAACATTTTAAGCACCAATTATCAATAAAACACACCAAAAGCTCCAATTAAAAGCTACGATTAAGTGTAAAAATATACACTTAACACACCCCCAAACTTGAAGTTTTGCTTGTGCTCAAGCAAAATCTACTCATGAGCAAACGACTCAACTACTACATCTCATTACATAGATTAATGATCAACTTCACGTTTTCAGAACTTGTAATTATAATGACAATTCTTAGGCATTCGCAAGTTCAAAATTCAAAAGCACTTAGTCACTTACCATTGCCAAAAACCACAAATCATGCAATTGTTTCAAGCATTCAATATTTGTAAATTAAAGATAGAAAAAAATTATGCGTATATGCATATGCTTGACTCCAAATACTCACCAAATTCTTTTACTCTACTAATATCGATTATTAAGCTATTGGGATCATTTGGGCTTTTTGGCTTTCAATTATTAGGCTATGCTTCTTGAATTGAGGTGATTACGCCAAAATCTGAAATATAGGCGTTTGAAACAATGAATTCACCTCTAAAGACTTTAATAAACTCGATTCTTAAGAATTCAAAAGTGTCCACTTTTGCTCTTAAGATGATGAATCGAGCTTTCAGAAACAATTGAACAACTAGTCATTTGTTCTCCCTTCTAATCTCCTCTTCTTCTTCTCTCTCTCTCTCTCTCTCTCTCTCTCTCTCTCTCTCTCTCCCCCTCTCTCTCTCTCTCTCTCTCTCTTTTTTTTTTTTTTTTTCTTCTTAGAGGTATATATATATATATATATGTGTGTGTGTGTGTGTGTGTATTTTTTGTCTTTTTTTTTCCCCCAAAGAGGAAGAGGAAGGATTTTTATAAATTTTTCCAACTGAATTCCAATGTGTAATTTTTCAAAATCTCCATCTATTCAACCTTATACACATTGGCTAAAAGAAAGAACACCTTTTCTCCGAGGCTCAAATCAAGGTTCTAAGAATACTTTCGATAAAAAGGTCCGCTTGAAAGGCTCAAACGGTTCAAAGAAGACCCAAATCATATCCCAAATTACACACTACTGAATACTGTAAAAAAGAAAGTGGGCAGTTTCCTTCGACGATTTACATATAGTGGGCAAGTTTATCTGGAAACGGGACAACAACAAAACAACCACATTAACTTGCAAGGTAAAACGACAAAACTACCCTTACGGCTACAATTGTTTTTACTAAGATTGTCATTAGGGTTTCGGGCAAACCGTTCTTTTATATATAGGGATAATATTTTACTATCTGATCTTCAGTTTATCACACGTTATCAGTTAAAATAATTTATTTTACGTTTTTCGTTGAACATTTCCAATTTCCCACTCTCGCTCCTCTTCTCCTCCGCTATCTCCGGCAATCCTCCATCTCTTCCCCCCCCCCCCCCCCCCCCCCCCCCCCCCCCCCGGATAAAACATTAAGGCCCCGTTTGGTTGGTAAGATAAAATTACCCAAGATAAGATTAATTATTCTAATGAAATCCAATTATTTTATTGGAGGTTGCAATATCCAACAAAAAAAACTCATTAAAAGGCAAGATAAGCCATGATTATATTGAATTCCTTAATTGAATTTCTCCACCGCCTGAGGCCGCCGCCTGAACCTCCGCCACGGAGGTCTGCCCTTCTCTTCTGAGGTCTGCCATTCCGTCTCCTTTTTTTTGATTTGCTGTTTTTGCATGCATAAAAATGGATTGAATTTCTCTATTCAAGAATGTTGATATATATAAATATAAATATATATATATATATATATATATATATATATATATATATATATATATAGAGAGAGAGAGAGAGAGAGAGAGAGAGAGAGAGAGAGAGAGAGAGAGAGAGAGAGATTTTAGATGAATTGGATCTGTAAAACATTTTGCTTTATTATCGGTTTTTTTTTTTATCCTAATTATTATGGCAGCCATTAGCTCCGATTTGCGAGCTGTGTGAAACTCTTAATTAAATCGCTGATGTTTTTCTCATTTTGGTGCGATGAAATCAAGATCTTAGTCACTGATCTTTTTTTTTCTTTTTTTTTATAATTTTAAAAAAAAATTCTAAACCCGATTTGGTCCATTTATGTCCATTATTAGAATGGGAGTTCATGACTTCTTTAACCGCGCGCCACAGAAAGAATGTGTTTAAATATTTACGGCGGAAGTATGAATATAAATTGGGAGATGAGCATATTTTTTTACCGCTGCAAATTTTTAACTTTGTACATTAATTAAAATTTTACAACTATATATAAAATATATTATAGAAGAAGTTTACGAACTTTGTTTTCTTTTTATTTGATTTTTCACATACAGATGGAGGAGAGGCATATCAAACAATATTTTCCTTTTTACATAAGGGTAAAACCAATTTTGAATTTTTTTTTTTAAGTTTCAATATATATTTTACTGGATTATTTGTAGTTTCAATATATGATTTCAATCGAATAACCAACTTCTGAGCTCGGCCCAATCGAGTAAAAAGCCGAGCCAACAACAAACTTCTGAGCTCGGCCCAGTTGATTAAAAAGCCCAACCAACAACAAACTTCTGAGCTCGGTCCAATTGATTAAAAAGCCCATACAACAACCAATTTCTGAGCTCGGCCCAATTGATTAAAAAGCCCAACCTACAACCAACTTATTAGCTGGCCCAATATAAAGAGGCCCGCAAAATCTAAGAGTTTTTCTTATTTTGGATGTTTTCATTGACTGACCTGAGTTCATAAGTCAATCTTGGGATGGGCTTCTATATTAGTTGGGCTACGATTTTTAAATAATAAAAATAATCAACAATCACTTTGAAAATTCAAACAAAAAGAAATTCACTAGAGGCCACAATAAATGGACAGATCTTCTCACTACTTTAGCCAAGTTGAATCAATATTATTAGCTTAATCGAAATATAGCATCTTTTGTCGCATAGCACACGTCAAGAAAAAAGCACAATATATCTCATTTGTAATGCACCCTTAATTGAATATTTGACACTTAATTAGGGTAATTTAATTTTTTAAACGGTACAAAAAGCGAAAAAACAAATATCAAACTGAATTGCTGAAAAAAATATTTCCTTGCAAAAAATATTATCACTTAACTACTATACTAAAAAATTTCTTTTAATGCAACTAGTGAACAAAATTTAGTACAAATATTTGACAAAAAAATATACGTTTCATAGCGATGTTTTTTGTTCTTCATACAACTGAACTTAACATGAGAAATATGGTTAAAATATTTTTTTTTCAGAGAACTTATAATCCTGAACTGTATTTTTTTTTTTTAACTTTGTTGATAAAGCAAAGAAATATGATTTGAAGTCAAGTATTATTTTATTGTTGATAACATCAATAATTCAAAAGGGGTGCAATATGCTGTGCAAAAGATATTCTTGGGTTGGGCCATTTACTAGTCAACGGCCCAATAAACAAAATTGCCCAATAACAGAGTTTTCCATAAATTGGGCCAAATATGTTGGGTCTTATATTATAAAAAATTTCCAACCGTCTGAACTTTACCCAGAAAAACTATAGTTTTCTTTTAAATTATAATTTATTCAGATAATAAATAAAATTAATAGAAATTTTTTGAAACATGTTACCCTATACCGCACAATAACCACTACAGTTGAAAATTTTAAAACATGTTACCCGCTAATTAAATGATTAAATTGCCATCCTCTATTAGTCGGCCAGATTCATAAGGAATGGCAAAAAGTTCAATCACAAGAAACTTAAATGCACATTGGTGCAAAAAAAAAAAAAAGTCTTCTAAATAAACACATCTCTATGTCTTTAGTCTAAAATACCCTCCATAATATAATTCTTATCAATTCCATTCATTATGCTCTAACTTCTTTAATATTACACATTGACCCTGGATTTAAACAAATATATTATATAAAAATAATATTTTTGAAAAAAAAAATTCTTTTTTTTTGGTCCCTTAAAAGTAAAACATCATTTTATGCTCGTATGTTTTAATAATCTTGGACGTCTTATCCTTAAGAATTTATTTTGCTAAACGATGTGGTGATCTCAATATTTTCATCAGGAAACCCAATTACTGAACCACCACCCTTTGAGGGGCTGATTTATTTTGATTTGCTACGTTTTTTTTTCTTTTTGCTGATTTATAAATGAAAAACACCCCCTGTGTAATGTTGAAATGCCAAAAAAACCCTTTGGAAAAATATGTGCCAAAACCCCTCAATAATCAGTTAAAACAAGCACACTCGACCTTATTTATCTACATCCGTTGGCCGCTCGTGAAAATACGAAAAAACCCTTCAAAAAATAGAATTTTAATCTAAGAAACACAATGGATCAATACCCTTTGAATCAGAAATTTTGAAAATTATAAATTCACCCCAGAATTTTTGTTTGTCCCAAAATGAAATTTTCAAAATTTTCGATTCAATCCATAGCCACCGCTAGCTCACGCACCATTTCAGGTCTGCATTTAAGACAGTGATCTTTTCCCCTCTGCCCCACCTTGTTTTCTCTCTTTTCTCAATCGGCGCAGCCACAGTATAACTTCCTACGAAATTTTCCTTTAAATACGGCGAAGTCTGGTTAGTAGTTTTCGGCCATGAACGGGGCCGACGAGAAAAAGGATAGGAGGAAGAAGAATGTTGCTGTGTTTTTTGGTTTCAACAGGAGCGAGTGCTTTATTGAAACTATCAGAGACTGATTAAAAATTTTGAAAGCTTCATTTGAGACATATAAAAATCCTGGGGTGAGTATATAATTTTTGAAAGTTCTGATTTGAAGAGTATTTATGTCTTTTCAGACCAAAAACACACATCTGGTTGCATAAATGGCAAGTGTGATCATGGGTTTCATGGCTCTGACTAATTTCGTAGGGGGGTTATGCTAATACTTTTAACGAACTTTTCTGACAATTTGATCTATCGCAGGGGTACCGCTTACTAAACTATCCTTCTTTCACACGTACTAACACATGAGTGTATGTATTTCCAAATTTGTGAAAGAATGGAATTTTGGAGCGATGTATTTCGCCTACATTTTATATTACAGGCCAATTGAAAATCAATTATGAAGTTTACTATTTATCGACAAGAGTGCATGCATTTATTATGGATCTCGAGCATAAAATTCTTTGTCGTGAGCCGAAATTCATAGTAACAATAAAGAATGTTTGCTAAACGATAAGTAATTAATCCTAAGTACAAATCAAATGTTAATCCTCGTTTCGCGCGAGTTTGTGTTGGGCTAAATACCTAACACGCAAGTGTACGTGTCGCAAACAAGTAGTCAAAGTGGACTCGTGAGAGTTGGATGTAAATTACCTAATCCTAAGTACCAAATTCTAACAATTGTGATTTTTATCCAGCCTACGCGAGTTTGTCAAATTAAATCAATTAAATAATTAAACTAACTAAGAAAGCAAATAATCACGAGAAAATATCAATATAAAAACGGATCTAGGATTTTATCTTCCCCCTATGCGATAATTATTCACCCAATTAATCTTCTATCATGCAAGTTACAATTCCCGATTATTAACCCAAGACACGAAATTACTCATAACCAGCTGTCGCGTGTATTATAAGTCTATTATTCATAAACGATTCACTATATGTCTATGCAAACCTAGTATGAATAAAGCATTAAGTAACAAGTCTCGTAAATGATATGGCTACCTAAGGTATTATCTATATGTCTACGATAATACATGCAATTAACACACTCATCCGGTGAAAACTACTTGAAGGCTCTTCTATCCCTGTTCTAATTATTAAAACGATCTGTCAATCAATTCTAACAATAACAAATACCAACATAAATTAGCTACGTTCATGCGCTAAATAAGATCAAAATAGAAGAAATAATCGAAGAATTAAACTTGCATAAAAGTAGAAAAATAGGTTCGAATTACCACATAGGGTTCCAACAAAATTCTAGAATAAAAACTTAGCTACTCATGTTCTCTACGAAAAACATAATAAAAATACGAAAAACCATAAAAGCTATGAATAAAAATAAAAGGGGAGAACTATGATGAAGATTCGTCAAGTCTTCGTCTTCGTTGCTCTGTTCTTGTGCTCCTTGATCGCGTGTCAAAAGATAAAAGATAATTCCTAATTGTGTGCTTTTGGCCTTTAAATAGGGTGCAAAAATATAAGAGGGCGGGTTTCCTTGTGTAATTAAACTTCCTTCACTGCGCCACCTCGTAAACCCGGACGGCCGTGCGAGAATTAGCTCTGAAATCCGGACGGCCGTCCGGTCTTTATTCTTCAGAGTTTTGATATTTTTACTATTGGCCCACTTTTTCTCCGAATTTGCAGTTTTTACCCCATAAGTTGCCAATTCTTCAATTTGTACCTAAAATACAAATAATAACCATTTTAAGCACCAATTATCGTTAAAACACAACAAAAGCTCCAATTAAAAGGTACAATTAAGTGTAAAAATATACACTTAACAGTTTGCCATACAGATTTTCTCGTAGCCTATGTGAAATTCCCATGAAGCAGTTAATTGGCCTATCTAATGGGTGACCTCTCTGTGAATTTAGTTCATAGATCTCGTATTATCGCCCTCTCTTGAAATAGCATTTCTTTCCTTGTGATTACCACATCGATCTATATTCTCTATACTTTCAACTACGTCAGCGGTTTATAATTTATATTATCTACCAATTAAGTCATTTTCTCGTTTTTCTACGTACTCTCACTTCAAACTTAACGAGAAAAAAAGTATTTGTTCATCGAAATATAAATTATGAGTGCACTGCATATCAACAATATTAGTAATTAAAAAACCATTTGCATATCATAAAGTAGGAGCAAATAATAAATTTTATTTGTATAATAAGAAAAATTTGTAGAATAACAATTTCATACAAAAAGATCTATTTATTTTTTTATTTTCGTATTTTTGCATCTCTTATTGAAATTATCATTTATTAGAAAAATTATAAGCCCAATGGGCTTGAACCTCACTTTCCTAGGTTTTTACGTCAGGTGCTCTATAAAAAGGACCATGAAAGAAAAAAAATGATAATTAGAGAAAAACCCCCACATCATTTACATATATTATGGTGGATATAACCCATTTTTTCAATATTAGTCAAACCCTCCTTAATTATTAAATTTAATTATTTAAAACTGCTATGAATAATATCTAATTTGCTCTTAATGCTATATTATTTCACATCTACCCTTATTTTATTACGCCATTCAACCGCCTCCATCTTTTTTCTCCGATTTAATTTCTGTCATTCTCTCCATACCCCATTCCGTCTATTTTCTCTCTCTTGAATAAATCCATGGTGCAGGCAAGAACCACTCCATCGTAGCCTCCACCACCCACCATTGAAAAGCATAGCATGAGTCGATGACTTTAGGAATAACCTCAAGGACACGCTCGTATCGCTCTCCACTCCCTCAACATTGATGTCCAAGCCGCCAGATCTGAAGTTCTCGTCCCGCCGCCCCGTCATCGCTCCGATCTCGATTGAGTTGTAGAAGACGACATCAAAAACTCAAAAATCCCTCCCTACCTCCACCCCTCAACTTCACCGCCGCATATAGAGACTTTGCCGCCGCCTCTTCCCTGCATCGCCATCGTTCTGATTTTTTTGATTTTTTTTTTTTGTGATGCTTTTGATGTTAGGTATTTTTACAGCAAAATAGTTGTTATTGTTATTCGGCTATTTTTTATCGCTGTTTTCGTTATCCAGCTATTACTTTTAGTTGTTTTTGATAGTTTTAGTTGTTTTGACTTTTTGGTTGATTTTCAAGTTTTTGGTAGTTGATTTTGTTTTTTTATTTTTTTATCCAATTATACGACCTGCTGGAAAAAAAATAAAAAAAAATATATGAATTAAAAAATTTAGTTGATGTATTTTTAGTTGTTTTCGACATTTTTCGTTGATTTTGATTTTTTATAGTTATTTCAATAATATGTAGTAATTTGTCAATTTGGTAAATTAGTTGGGAAAAAAGTTGGTTTTGGATTCAAAATAAATGACATGAAAAAAAAAAACGAATCTTTTAGTTGATTCTTAGAAAAATTTTAGTCGATTTCGAAAATATTATAGTTGATTTTGGAGAAACGAAACTAAAAAAATGTTGAAAATAATATAATTTTTTAGTTATTAAAACATTTTTTATAAAAATTACTTAAAAACTATTTTTTTAAATAAACAAAACGAAAATTAAAATGGAAAATAGAAAAGAAATAAAAAAGGTATGTGCAGCAAATAATAGGGAAGGGTAAATTTGATAATAAATAAAAGTTGGGTTTGTCACTAATAAAGAAAAAGTGACTAGATCCATCATTATTAAAAAAAATGCTAGAGGGGATTTTCACTAATAGTCCCAAGAAAAAAACCAATTATGTACTATGCGCCGCAATTTCTGCTGTTCTGTCTGAAATTTCGACAGCAAAAAATGGCTCTGTCTGTGTGGTCTTATAAACCCTCGTTCGAAGATCTCCGCCGCAGGGCCGGCTCTAGCATGCTGGGGGCCCTAGGCGAAGCGAAAATATTGGGCCCCTATAATTAAAATATAGTTTTTATTTTTTTATTGATGCA
Organism: Erythranthe guttata; assembly: GCF_056151865.1. NCBI lineage: Eukaryota > Viridiplantae > Streptophyta > Magnoliopsida > Lamiales > Phrymaceae > Erythranthe > Erythranthe guttata. The sequence goes on along the minus strand of NC_142544.1, from coordinate 6,425,229 downwards.
ATGCATTAATTAATGCAAAAAGAAAAATATAAAACAAAAATAAATTTTACCTAACTAAAATATTAAATGAAATTATTCCTTATTATAGGACAAGAAAATTCGGTATTAGCGCACAAGTAAATTCACAAGGTTACGGTTTTTGTAAAAGTATTTACATAAACAAATTCAAATTCATCAACAATATTTTTTTTAAATAATAGAACAAATAAAAAAAATTGAAATTGATAAATTTTAATTCAATATTAGAAAAACGAGTGAAATTTTAGTAACAAGTAGAAATTTTAGGGTGTTTATAGTATAATTAAGTAATTAACTAACAAAAAAATGTTTAGTGTTAGTAGTTTGGGTTTTTTTCATCACATTAGGGTCGATCTTATGATACTGGGGATTGGGCGAAGCAAAACTTGGGCCCTAATATTATATACATATGTTTTATATTGTATATTTTTTTTTTATAAATTATCAAAGAAAAGTGAAAAATAAATAAAAATTAAATGTGCCTACCCAAAAAAATAGTATAAAAATCAATAAAATCCAAAAAATAAAGAAAAGGTTATCATATAGTACATTTTCACCTATTGAAGTCAGGTGGAAAGAAAGAGTGATAATGATTGAGAGATAATATTTAGGTTAAAGTAATCGAGGACCCACATAATTAAATGAATATATATTATTAACTATCTATTAATTAATTGAGGGGCATATAATAGATATAAAATTTATAATATAAAAATTTTATTTCTTATGTATACAGATTTTTTATATAATGTAAAATACGTATTAATGTAAAAAAAGAAAAAAAAAAGTGTATAGGTGGGCCCCCACTTAATGTGGGGCCCTAGGCAACTGCCTAATTGACCTAGTGGTTGAGCCGGCCCTGCCGCCGCCGAGGTCTGCCTTCTCTTCATATATATATATATATATATATATATATATATATATATATATATATTTTCTTCATTTTCTTGATTAATGTTGCATGCAAAAGTTGATTGGATTGAAATTTCTTTATACATATGGATTTAATTAATTAACATACCTTCGATTGGATTTCTGTTCCGGGCCACATTTATTCGGAAAATTTATTGACTGATAAAGATTTTGAAACTCTTAAACGGATTAATGATTATGATGTACAGCAATATATTGTATTTGTATAAAAAACTGTTTTTCTTTTCCGTCCCCATTTCTTGATATATATATATTTATGGATTTAATTAAGATGCATTGGATCTGTAAAAAAAAAATATTTTTCTTTCCGGTCTTCATTTCTTGATTAATTAGTTTGTTTCGATGAAAAATTTTATTGGATTTAATTTATTTATTCCATACATAGATTAATTATTTATGAATTAACTATTATTTTGCAACTGCAAAATATTTTATGGACGAACTTTACAAACTCTCTTTTCTTTTTACTTGGTTGTTGACAAAGAGATGGTGGAGAAGCATATCGAACAATATTCTCGTCAGCGGCATTAAAGTTATAATCAATTTTCTGACAAAGTTAACTTTTTTTTTATTACATTAATATTTTCATTATACTTTTTATCAAAAAAAAAGTTTCATTATTAACAAAGTTTATAAACTCACTCTCGTATTTTTTTTTTATATTTTTTTTTGTTGACCAACCGATGAATTTGAACTCTTGAATTAGTAGAGCGATTGATAATGTTGGAGGGATGGAAAAAGGTTGATAATCGCAGAATTGTCTAGTGTGCAATTATCTTCCTTAACACAATCTTTTGGCAAGCTTCTCATGTCTTAAGATAACTTAAAAGTTAAGTTTTGGACGTCGAAGCTACAGTCCATTCACGTATCAATTGCATGGTGCATATTTGTCTACAATATTTGAGGTTAGATGTCGCACTTTAATAAACTCGATTCTTAAAAGTTCAAAAGTCTCCACTTTTGCTTTTAAGACAATGGATCGATCGTTCAAAAACAATTCAACTAGTCATTTCTTCTCCCATATAGTCTCTTCTTCTTCTTTTTTTTCAGAAGAGGAAGAACAAGGACTTTTATAAAAAAATTCAACCGAACTCCAAGGGGTAATTTTTCAAGAATCTCCATCTATTCTACCTTATACACATTGGCTAAAAGAAAGAACACATTTTCTCCGAGGCTCAAATCAAGGTTCTAAGAATACTTTCGATAAAAATGTCGGCTTGAAAGGCTCAAACGGTTCAAAGAAGACCCAAATCATATCCCAAATTACTCACTACTCAATACTGCCAAAATGAAAGTGGGCAGTTTCTTTCGACGGTTTACAGATAGTGGGCAAGTGTATCTGGAAACGGGACAACAACAAAGCAACCACATTAACTTGCAAGGTAAAACGACAAAACTACCCTTAGGGATACAATTTTTTTTACTAAAATTGTCATTTGTGTTTCGGGCAAACCTTTCTTTTATATATTGATTTAATATTTTACTATCTGAATTTTAGTTTATCACACCGTTATCAATTAAAACAATTTATTTTACGTTTTTCGTTGAACATTTCCAATTTTCCACTCTCGCTCCTCTCCTCCTCCTCTTCTCCTCCGCTATCTCCGGCTATCCTCCATCTCTTCCCCCGGACAAAACATTAATGCCTCGTTTGGTTGGTAAGATAAGATTAATTAATCTAATGAAACCCAATTATTTTATTGGAGCTTGCAACATCCAACAAAAAAAACTCATTAAAAAGGCAAGATAAGCCATGACTATATAATTTTGGCGGGTCGACCCGGCAATTTATATGGGATACTGAATAGACACGGCCATGGGCCGGTTCGGGCCGGTTCACGGTTCACTTTTTCCGGAACCGGAACCGGCCCGTAATATGCACGGTTCGGCGGGCCGGGTTGGCCCGCCGGTTCAATCCGGTTCCGGGCCTATCCGGGCCGGTTCCGGGTCGGCCCAGAAAATTTGATTTTTTTTTTTTTTTAATTTTTTTTTTTGAAATATTTGATAAATAAGTAAATTCTAGGAAAAATTGGGGTGTGAGGGTATTTATAGGAAAAATTGGGGGGGAAAACAATTCAAAAAAACGCAAATAACGGCCGGTTCACCCGGGCCGGTTCGGGCGCCGTTATTTGCTTTTTTTTTGAATTTTTTTTAATTTTGTTTTTTTTTTTTTTTTTAAATATCCGGTTGAACCGCCGGGCAGGCCCGGTGGTTCACGATTCACCATTTTATAGAACCGGGCCCGTCCCGGGGACTACGGGCCGGTTCACCGGTCAACGAGTTGGGCCGGGTCGCCAACGGGCCAGTTCCGGGCCCAAAACCAAACGAGGCCTAAATGAAGTGGCTGAATAAAAAAGTTAAAGGAAAGTAGTTGTGTTTCTGATTGAGGAAAATAATGAGGAGGTGCATCGCATCAATGGATCAGAGTCGGCTCTTTAAGGCTGAGGACGTGTGGGAACGATGTCGTTATTGTTCACATCAGCCACCTCAATTCGACCGCGACGATGAAGTTGTCGTTTTAAGTTAGATCTATCGTCTAATTTTGTTGGAGTAATTTCGGATTTATTTATTTCAACTTTCCGATTATATTATAATTGTTGATATTGAAATCGTTAATTTTCAAAAGCAGGATCAATACCGAGAATTGTTCACTCTAATGGAATTTAAGGAATTTGTCAAACTTTTCAAAATTCACTTTGTTTTCTCTAGGTTTGCTACATGATGTGATGTTCCAATGCTATTCCTAATGCAAGCTGCTGTTGAGGGGTTAAAAGTTGTTTTGAACCATGCTTAGCATATGCAGGTAGTGTTATTTTTCTCCATTTGAGCTTCAAATGTCTTATCCCTTTTCAAGTGTACTATTGATTTTAGCAGTAGTACATATTGAAAATAGTCGGCACTCCGATTTCACCTATACAATAGTAAAATATGTCTGCACCAAAACTCTTTGCTTTCGTTCATTGAAAATGGCTGGAATTGTTTTTTTATTTTTTTTGTAGATGTTTTTAAATCATGTATCATAAACTTGTGTTAAATTTTGTGATTTCAATAATTAGGAGCTATGCATTTATTATCTTGCACTCTTTTTGTATTTTCATTTGAAACTTCTTAGTTACATTTCTGAGAACCTGATTACTATTTGCAGCATATTTGTTCGTTTAAGAGTAGTGAAACTACTTAGTTACATTTCAACCTTTCTGTGGATGGTTGAGTTTGGGTTGAGCTTATTGTAATTTGATGCCCTCTGTTTATCCTTGAGCTGATCATGGATAGAATGCCAATGTAAACCATTTAGCAAGGAATGTGATAATATATAGAGTAAAAAGCAGTTTACCCCCTAAACAAATGCCCGTTTTGCACTTTACCTCCCAAACAAAAAAAATTTGCACGTTCTTACCTAAACTCTGGTTTTTGTTGCACGGTGCCTCAAAATTGGAATTTTCAGGCCATTTTGACCAGAATCTTACCCACATGCTTTTCACGTGAGTTTTAAAGGGGCAAAATAGTCTATTCACTTACCTTCTTCATAAAAAAAAAACAAAATATAAAAACAAAAAACAAAAAAAAAAAGAAAAAAAGAAAAGGAAGTGCTGCCGACGCCATTTATAAATATCGATTCTCTCCTCTCCCATACCACCACCACCGTTCACACACTCTCTTAATTAATTATTTTCTTCTTCAGTTTCTCTCTCTCTCTCTCTCTGTGTCACGGGTGAGAAAAAAAGAATACAGGACATAATAACTTCCTTGATTATTCGTTAATGGGTTATTGTTCTGAATTAATCTAGACAATGACGTCACTTTCCGGCGGGTTTTACTTCTGTTTGGTTCTCGTAGCGAATTTCGTTTTAATCTTGTCCGCGTCTACTGATTTTGACTTCGAGACGCTTACTCTGTCCACCATGAAGCTGCTCGGCGACGCCCACATGAGCAACGGGAGCGTCAGACTCACTCGCGATCTCGGCGTCCCCTACTCCGGCGCCGGCAAGATCCTATACTCGAAACCCATCAATTTCCGGCGACCTGGCACCCAATCCCTGGGGAGCTTCTCGTTCTCCGTCACGAACCTGAACCCGAGCCGCCAGTATACAAGCCACCCGTCCACAAACCTAAGCGGAAGCCGCCGGTTTACGTGAAGCTACTTCCACCACCAATCCCGATCTACAATCCACCGGTTTACGTGAAGCCGCTTCCACCGCCAATCCCGATCTACAAGCCGCCGGTTTATGTGAAGCCACTTCCACAACCGATTCCTCTGTATCCACTACCACCGTTCTATAAGAAACCTTGCCCACCACTTTATGTTGCTGTTGTTATATTCAAATTCACCACGAAATCGATAATGAGGGTAGAGGGGATCTCGTCGGTGCCGCCGTGGTTTATCTAGATGAAGAAGAAGCCGTTCCGAAATGGCCGATTTGAGTGTAGAAATGGCGTCGGCAGCCCTTCCTTTTCTTTCTTTTTTTTTTTCCTTTTGTTTTTTCTTTCTGTATTTTGTTTTTTTTTCTTTCTTTTTTTGTTTTTCTTTTAATTTATGAAGAATGTAAAAGAATAGACTCTTTTGCCTCTTTAAAACTCACGTGTTATACACTTGTATAAGATTCCGGTCAAAATGGCCTGAAAATTCCAATTTTGAGGCACCGTGCAACAAAAACCGTAGTTTAGGTAAAGACATGCAAATTCTTTTTGTTTGGGGGGCAAAGTGCAAAATGGGCATTTGTTTAGGAGGTAAACTGCTTTTTACTCTAATATATATTACATTGTTGATTTTTTTCTTGATTCCCATTTGTAAGTTTTTTTTCTTGATTCCCATTTGTAAGTAGGCTACGGGGAAAAGAGAGGTAACCGAACCCTTTCATTTTACTATGCTGATAAACTAGAACAACTAAAACAATTTAGGATCCACTACAACATTTATTGTTTTATACGACGGATAAAAAGCGTCAAGATGACGCTTTTAAAGCGACAGAAAACCGTCAACAATAAAGGCGTCGTATATACTTTTACACGTAAAAAAACCGTCAAGAAAAATTTTTCCCGATGCTTTAAAACCGTCGGGAATACTAATATATTTCTTTAAATTATCACTGCGAAATATTTTCGGCTAAAATCTGTAAATAATGCTCGATAGCAAAAAATACTAAAAATGCATAATAATCCTGAAATATAATTTCATTAACATTCATATTTTAATTACATTCACGATGCATTTTTCAGAATAACATAAATATTTGAAGTTCTTTACAGCAAGAAATATTGTTTTTCATAATGCAAAATCTTAGTTCCATTACAAAATAACATCCACATCTGTATCTCTTCCAATCAAGGATGGTCTTGGCCAAACAAAGATGTGACGACACCCGAAAATCTTGGTCACTATAATCTTCCGGTACCTGAGAAAAAAAGCCATAAGAAATTACAACTAATCACCAAAATAGTTTCACAGTAGTAAAACGAAACAAACCTTGTGCTGTAGGAAGTGCAGCTTAATTTGCATTAAAAGCATAATCGCCAAACCTTGTTATGCACATCTATACCATATTAGAGCTCTCATGATACAGTAAAATGGTGCAGAGACTATTATTATAGCTTAACCTGCTTCAGTTTATCAGCAGAGTAAGATGAAAAGATTCACTTCCCTCTTTCGACTCAAAAATTAGTTCAAACATGAAACTCTGCCTCTCCCTTCATTTTCATAGGCTGTTTGCAAATAGGAATAAAGAAAAAACCACAAACTTTGTAACAATGTAACACATACTATCAATTTCTTCCTAAATGGCTTGCATTGGCATTCTATCCATGATCAGTTTAAGGATATTACAACTAGAACATGAGGATAGAGAGATAGGGCATCAAATTACATAAAGATCAATCCAAATTCTACATCCATAAGAAGGTTTAAATGTAATAAACCAGTTGCACTACTCAAACGAGCAAATGTACTTAAATGGCGGTAGACAGTAGAACACATCTAAACAGCTTTTTGCATAAACATAAACTTACAATGCGGAAAAAAAAAACATCATATATTTTAAAACAATAATCTTAGTTGCGGCACCTCTCACCACATTATTGTCCTAGCAGCTTTAAGAGAGGTCAATCGCATATGCTATCAAAACCAGTAATGTCATACATTGTCTCTGTAAAATCAACAGAAAATCATTTCAGAATTCAGTTTCTTAAATCAAGAATATGTTATGTGCTCGACATTTGAACTCAATACCTCCAGTATCATATCATATTATATATATATACAATAACCAATAACAATCTTTACTTCTCAATTGGTTGAAGCTCCAATCGAGCTGAGCTCGTCTCGCCTTGAGCTATCCAGATACATGCTGCTCTCTTCAGAAGCAGCCTTATGAAAATATTCACTGAAGGCCTCAACAATTTCCAATAAATCTCGATATTCAAACTCATCAGAAAACAGAACCTTGCAAATAAAGAATCATGAGAGATACAGAAAGAAAATAACTAATTATCTCTCATTTTTTTCTAAGCTACCATTTAGGATAATGTCTCCCCAACATGAAAACAGACATTTAATGGAATACTAGCTCAAAACTATCAAAAGTTATGCATCATTTTCCTAAAAACAGTAAACGAGTGAAAATTGGAGCCTTCGGCTGCATTTGCCAGAAATGTAGAAAACTATGATCCGAGTAAAGCTTAGAAATCAACTCAGAGATGCCAGGGATTCTGTTACACTCATTCAAGCAACCAATTTATTTTTCTAATGGAAACTTATCATTTATCAGATTTCTACAACCTACTCTCCTCCTATATTGATAATTCTCATCACCTTACATCTCATTTCAACTATAGAAAAATAATGCACATCAGAAACACATCGATGAAATGCGACCAATTTAAATACAGAAAAAAAAATGACAGAGGAGATTAACCTACAACATAATCCACCGATGAGTCAAAATATGTGCAGTCACAACTCAGTCTTCCCTTAATCCTGTTTCAGCACCTGCAATTGAATGAATTCCTTCTCTCAATTTACTTTTCAAGAATAACATCTTAGATCAATCTGTTCGGAATTGAGATTGAATAAAACAGCGGAGATGTTCGTCGTGCCGGTAGCAGCGCGCCATCCGTCGCGGTGGTGGTGGCGGTGGCGATGGCGGAGGCGCGCGGTGGCAATTGCGTCGACGTAGAAGTGATTCATAATTTAGAGAAAACGCCCTAATGTAATGTCAGACAGGATAAATACGAAAAAAAATAAAAGAGAGAGTTGTGTTGAAAGAGTTTTAAGTGTGTGTTTTAAAGAGTCTACAGTAAAAGTGATAAAATATATAATTTTTAATAAGTTTTTCCGACGGTGTTTATGCGTCAACAATGATTTAAAAAGTGTAGCAAAAATAATTGTATTCGACGGTTTATAAGCGTCGAGAATGAGTTTAGAAGCGTCGTAAATTTAATTTTTATACGACGGCTTTCAAACCGTCAAGTAAAATAAGCGTCGTGAAAAGGCTAAAATGTTGTAGTGATCTAATGAAATCCTCTGTACCATTTATTGTTTCCTAAGAACTATGCTAGGTTTAAATATTACTGCTTAATCAAAATTTATCATGGTTTCTTCCGGTTTTGGTTCAGTTTCGGTTTTTTCGGTTCAGTTGCAATTATTTTTCGGTTCAAGAGTAACTATATATTCAAGTTATACAAACAAAATAATCCAATTAGAATTACTCAAAATATTTTATTGAAATCGAATTCACTATCTATCAAACAATCACTCTGCACCATAACCCACATTTCGCACCAGAACTAAATTTCAACCATTAAAACACACAAACAAACACACACACACACCTTCCATAATCGAAATAGAGAAAAACGAAATTCACCAAACAAAATCACAAAATGCAAAGGAATCTAAGCCACGCGAGAGAAACAATCAGGAAAAAAAAACACACCTTCTCGAAAGTTCAATAATCCTGGATCGTTTCGCCTGAGATTGGTCGGCGATGCCAAGCACGGCTAGAATCCCACACATAGTTGTGCGCGTGTGTTGCAGTCTCCTCCTCCTCTTTCTCTCTCTATATATATATATTATATATATAGGGGCAATTTGGCAAACACCCCTCATTCAATTTTGACTTCATAATAAATCCATTTTATTAATTGCTATTTGACACAAGTCCATTTGACTTAAATTATCAGAAATGCCCCTATCATACTCTCTCTCCAAAAATAACTCCCCATAAATCTCACAATTTCATTTTTTTCTTTTTTTTTTCAGAAAAAATATGATTTTTTTAATATCAATTTAAAAAAAAGTACTTTTATTTTAGGGTTAATATTGAAGACACCCCTCAAACCAAACATAATTAGATGTGGGGCACAACCTCAAATAGAATGTTTTTACTAAATCCTTATTTGAAAATTTAATTTGACCCACATCCTTTTATTTTTATTTAACCCTAAAATACCCTTGATATACCTAATAAAAAACCACGTTTCTCTATTTTTTCTCCCCACTCTCTTTTTATCCGCCGCCTACCCTGGCTCGCTCTCTTCTTCAACCGCCCCACACCTTTCTCTTTCTTTTCTCTCTTTCTGTAGTGGTGCTCTCTTTCACATCGAGAGGATATGTTAGATCTGGGATTGACGGCGACGGCGCCGAGTTTTGCTGTCGAGAATGATAGGCGGCAGGAGGATGAGGCGGCGAGTGGCGAAGAGGATGACGGGTTAGAGACTTATATTTTCTATTCTTTATCAATCCGTGTTCTGTGTTTTCTCTGTATGTTCTGTTATGTATACTATTTTGCATGTTCAATATTTATTTTAACAATAAAAAATTCTTACCTGTTTTCATTCTCAATATTTTTTTAGCACTGAGATTTTAGTCTTCTTGTTTGATTAATATTAATATTAAATGGAATATTCATATTCAGCAGGAAAAAGAAAAAAAAATATAATGTTGCCGGATGAAGAGAGGCGCAAAATCCAGTACACAATAGAGTATGCGTTATTTGCTATAGTGTACAACACTCTGGAGCCGGATCCTCCAGAACAGTCGGTGTTCGAAATAATGCAGAATTGTGGAGGTGAGTACAAGAGCATACCAATTCCGGTGCCACACGATTGGAAGCCTTGCCTTAAAGCGGCCCAACGGATGGTGGAGCAGCCGTGTTGTCGTCAATTGAAAGAACATGTTTTGCAGCCACACCGTACGTGTTGTACAGGATAACTTGAGCGCAAGGGCCAATTATATCCGCTACCTAGGGAGAGCTAACCGCTACCTCTTCAGGGCTCGCCCTTACATGAATGACGCTTGCGCTGAAGAAGATAGGGCTGGAGAGAAGAAACAAACTGAGGCTATGGAAGCAAAATTAAGGACAACTGATGAAGAAGATAGGGCTTGGCTGCTAGGATTTCGTTGCGGCTGCGTTTACTGCTGGCCGACTGAGAGTTGTTCGCGGCTAGGGTTCGGAATAGTATACCGTAGTAAATCATAGTATACCATAGTACACCGTAGTACACCATAGTATACCATAGTCTACTACAGATTGTTGTAGTGTATATATATGAACAGACAAAGAATGTGTCAAAGTGAAGTTCATGTTTCAGAAGCCTATAAATTGAATTATAAAAAAAATAAAAAATAATATATTTTTTTTAATTTTCAATATTATGTATAAAAAAAGAAAAAAAAACGAAGTTTGTTTATAATAGTCTATAAAATGCTAAAATAAAGAATGAAAGAGAAAAAAAGACCATTGGGTATTTTGTAAAAAAAATTAAAAAAACGTCAGACGAAAAATAAAAATATTAAATGTAGAATAAAAAAAATTATTAAGGCAGTTTAATTACTTAATAAAAAAATTAAATTTGTTAGTGGAGGGGCATTTTGGGAATGAATTTTATAAAGGATGTGAAACAAATGTTTAGTTGAGCTTGTCATTTAGTTCTAATAAGTTTTGTCACTAGGGACCTATATCTCAAGGCCCCTTTATTTTATTTAATTTTTTATTTTCTCCATCAAGTTAAAAAATATAGTTTTTAACGCCAAATTTTAGGGTTTTTTTTTCTTTTTTTTCAACTTTTTTTATTTTTTGCCACCGGTTACGTAAATTAAAATCCACTATATACTCATCGAAAACCACTACAAATTTAGAAAACCATTGTAAAATTAACGTAATCCACTTTATTATTAACATAATCCACAACAAACTTATTGAAATCCAAAAAAAACATAAGTAATCCATTACTAACACAACTCAAAATATAACAAACAAAAATAAATGTAAATTCACTATTCGAAAATCCACTATTCGTAAAATCCACTATTTGTAAATCCACTCTTCGAAAATCCACTATTCGTAAATCCACTATTCGTAAACCACTCTTCGAAAATCCACTGTTTGAAACATAAACCACTACTACGTCCATGAAAAAGTGCAAGCTAGCACACCACCGCCAACAAGGCACGCTATATCAATCTGAACAAGAAAAAATTTAATTAGCAAATGAAAACCAATTTTCAAAAGCAAACCTCGATGTCACACCATCATATTTTCTTTTTTATTATAATAGTTGTTTCCTCATTAATTTTCTGTTTAAAGAGATTTATGCAAAAATAGCACCAATATGACTAATTTATGAAGCTTGTCATGGTTAGTCCCAGTGCCAAAATTTTATACAAGAAAAATTATCCAAGGTGCAATATTAATAATAATAATATATAATCATCTTGCACAAAACAATAATTTATATGAAAAAAAAGGGAAAAGGAAAGAGGAAATTACAAAAACTATGTTATTGAAGAATGAAGTGGTGTGGCCACTGAAACAATTGAACCGGCTGCAAAGAAAGCACTGAGCCATCCTTAAAAACGAGCCCGGTCCAAGCACCAGGTGTATCATGAAATTTCTTCATTACATCTCATCAAAAACTAAAAATCCCATAAATAATTTCCTCTCTTACAATAGTACACACATTTTCACTTATATTTTACCTAAAGCCTCAAAAATATTACTACTAATTGGAAATATAGAGAAAAAAATTATTTACTTTATTTTTCCCCGAAAGATGAAATAATAAAGAAAAAGGGTGAGACTCTTGCTGGATTTTTTTGCAGGTAATTAAATACTCAAACAAAATTAAGAAAATTGAAATTGCTCAAATCAAAGAAATATTGAGAAAGAAAATTGGGGGCGTATCAGAAACGCTGCGGACGGCTTCGGCGACGCAATACAACACGGAGGAGCGCACAAAACCAAACTCACTCTACCTGGAACAAAAAAAAAAAGAGAGAGAGAAGAGATCTTACGGGACAGTGGAGAGAAGAGAAAGGGGAGACAACGGACGACGTAGAGAAAAAATAAAGGATGAGCGGCGGCGGGGGAGAATGAAGAGAAGGGGTTGTGGCGATAGATAGAGGAGATGGTGGGAGAAATTGAAACGTGGGCTTAGGGTCTGATAGTGTGGATGTAAATTATAAATTAATATTAAATAAAAGATTATGTAGGAAGAATGGTATAATTGTGAAACTATATTAATTTTGATTAATTAAAAATATTTTGGATTTATCATAAATATAAGAATGTTTTTTGGACTCCTTAGTAATTGGAGAAGGCCAGTTTTGTGAAATAATCTCATATATATATACACACGACTGTGTACATATTACATATGCTATTTATCAGTGTTTTTGTGCTTTCTGAAAAAGAGGCGCAAAGATAGAGATATGGAGAGACAAAATGGCTGCTGAAAAGCAAGTGAGGTAGAAATCACGACCGTTCATTTGTGAAAGATTCTGCTTTGATTTAATTAGGGTTTAAGTAGTATAGTAATTATAGTTAAAGATTCATGGTTTGTGGGACACAAAGTTTCGGTTCTTTTTTCTCTTTATCATTTCTTATTTTTGGGAAAAAATTGCATGTTTTATTCCTAATTAATCTCATGCTATATTTGATATTTCACTTTGGGCAAATTGCACAGTCACCCTCTATAAATTTCTAATTTTCCCATTTTACCCTCAAAATTTTAAAAAGTGAAATACCCCCTTCATAATACTATTCTTGTTACACATTGTCCCGACAACAAAACTTCGATGGATTATTCACCGGAATTGAGTGTTTTTGTTGCACGTTGCCCCTTTTAAATGTTAATTTTACTGCACGTTGCCTCTTCAAAACATTATTTTTCTACATGTTGCTCCTTTAAAATGTTATTATTGTTGCACGATGCCCACAAAAAAATGACTTTTGGGCAAAGTGTAACCAAAACAATAATTCGAGGTGGAGTTATCCCTTTTCTGAATTTTTAGGAGGCAAATTGCAAAAATTGAAAGTTACATGAAATGAAGTGTATTTTGTTCTTTCACTTCAAGAAAGACCAAAATACCCTTTAATAAAAATTTCAAAAAATAATTCACCCAAAAAAACCCTCTTACAATTTAGTTCTTAAACATTTCTCAAAAGCCCTTTTCCCCAAATCCATCTGCAAATCATTTTCATCTTCCCTTTTCTGGCGAGACATGAGATTGAGAAGGAGAATTCTTGGGTTTGCAGTTGTTTATGTCTGATGGAATCCATTTTCAATGTATTAATGTCCTAAGATTGTGGTTTGTGTTTTCATGATCGTTTTTGCGAATGCACTTTTGCGTGAGAACTTTTGTGCATGCTTTTGTACTGTTACTTATGTGCATATCTTTTCTAGCGAGTATTTTTGTGCACTTTTATTGATGCGCATTCATGTCCTCGAACTGTAGCACGTATTTTCATCATCGCTTTTGGAATCCAATTTTGACCATGTTCGAGTCCGAATTTGGAAATTTGACGTTAAACACGAAGTGTAGCCCGCTGAAATAGCTTTCTAATGCCGCCGGAACCAGTTGATTTGGAGTCCGGATGAGAAAGTTATGCTCGACTTCGTGGACACTTTCAAAGATGTTGATGGAAACAATGAATTGAATTTCAGGTTGATATTTAGTGATAGATGTAGTTTTTTAATGTATAAATTATCTGTCACTATAAAATTATATATAGATTATTAAAGAAAAAAAAATATGAAAACCCGGTTGAACCGATCCAACCGTGACCCAGTTGCTTGTTCGGTTCTATCTCCGGTCCGGTTTTAAAAACATTGCATTTCTTTCAATTGTAAATTAGTATAACCACTAAACAATAATAGTAAATCAATTTTATTTTATTTTTTGGCTTTTGAGTTTGAAAAATTATGTAATTGAAAATTTTAGGCCAAACCCTCAATTTTTGTTTTTTGAATAGTCATATGACAAAATAAGGCTACTGGGGTCTGGGAGGTTTATTTAGTGGCAGAGAGGTGGTGTCTATTAGTTTCATGATAGGAGGAATTTTGTGGTCTCACTGAATAGTTTGGATCTGAAAAATGATTTAAAAAATAGCGTTACCATGGAATAAAACTTGATCTTTTGAAGGTGTGTTATCGGACTCGTGTCTATATATTCCGGCCATTCTTTAGTTTTAGTTCATAATTTACATATTAGAGCAAATAGAGATGGCTAAGAAGAATTTATGGAATCTGCTCATCTTCTAGGTTTGTTTTCAGCAAATTGCAGGTAGTTTTTATAAGCCAAAGTGATTTTGGATGTAAAATGCCAAACAATTTATGTTTAAAGAGTTACTCTGCCAATATTGCAATTTAAGGGTGCAAAGTGCTAAAATAGTGTAATTCAAAGGTGTAAAATGCCAAAAACCCCTTTATTTTTCTATTTATTTATGCATATGTAATTTAGTGCACATAATGGTGTAATTCAAGGGTGCAAAGACCTTAACACCGTTTGATCTAAGTTTGAAAATTACAAAAGAACCCACCCTTCCTAGTTTAAATAATTATTAATAAAAAAAATTGTGGCTCGCGTTGTGGACTATGTTTTCTCGTTGTCTTGAATTTATTATTATTATTATTATTATTATTATTATTATTATTATTATTATTATTATTATTATTATTATTATTATTATTATTATTATTATTATTATTATTATTATTATTATTATTATTATTATTATTATTATTATTATTATTATTATTATTATTTAATAATTATTTAAACTCGGAGGGGTGGCATTTTAGTAATTCTCAGACTTAGATCAAACGGTGTTAAGGTCAAATGTCTGAAAACTAACGGCGAGGGCCACATTGAGACAATTTTTCAAGTACAAGGAGCAAATTGATACAGTTGAGTGTAGAAAGGGGTAAAGTGATATCGAGCCAAAGTACAAGGGGGCAAATCGATGAATTGAGAGTAGAAGGGGGTAAAGTGATATCGAACCAATGTACAAGGGAACAAATCGATACAATTGAGAGTAGAAGGGGGTAAAGTGATATCTAGCCAAAGTACAAGAGGGGAAAGTGGAATTTACCCTTAATTTTTTAATTTAAAATTAAATATATTTTTGGCATTTTCTTATTATTTGAAGTTGAAATATTAAAATTATTAGATCTTATGTTATATTTTCTACAATTTGGCTTTCATATACATATTTTTGTTTAGTTTTATAAAAATATAGAAAAAATCAAATTTGGGGGCCCTAATTTGTAATACATATAATTTAGGGGGCCATATGAATATTACAGATAGTTTGGGGGCCCTAGGCATAGGCCTAAGTTGCCTATGCCCTAGAGCCGGCCATGTATACACATAAACACACACACACCCACATTGGTGTGTAGATCGACCAACGGTAAAAACTCACCCAGTGTATTGTTTTCACTTGGTGTACCATAGAAATAACCAAGGTTGTAAAAAGCAGTAATCGGGTCGGAGGCGGTCAGGCACCGACTCACGATTAATCGGTGCGGCGGTGATTAATCGATGATAAATCGAAAATAAATCGGTTTTTAAAATTTAATTTAATATATTTTTAGATATTATTTATAAATACTCAAAACATATATAAAAAGATATTTAAACATAGTTACATCTCCATCATGTATATATATATATCCTAATAACATACTAAGTCTAACAATAATAAGATCATAATACATAAATATCCTTATAAAATATAAATAAAAACGCAATTTTTTTTAATATACATTTATTCTTGAACATTCCTGACATACGTCATTAGTTCTTTAACAATAATAGTTAACATAAACAAAATAAAGCATAAACTCATATTATTTTATTAAAATCCCTACTTTTATTTTGAATTAAAATAATAATAAAAAATTAAAAAAAAAGAAGAAAAAAAAAACCGATTTTTGACCGATTTTTGCCACCGAGTTTGACCTGCCTTAAAGGTTTGACCGCCTCAGACCGCCTAAAACCGCCTCACAGGCAAAAAACCAATTTTTCAAACATTTACACTAAAATCGTAAAGGTTTTGGACCGCCTCCGCCTCGAAGACCGATTAATCGGCCGTCTCGGCCGATTTTTAGAACACTGGAAATAACCCAATAAAGGAAATCTTTCCAGAAGGAAGGCAGTGTCGAACATTTAAATGGGGGCTAAGTTTTTGATATAATTATAAAAATATACAAATCGTTAAAAATATAACGAAATGTAGCTAACTTTTTTTATATTATAAATTAATGCAAAATATTAAAAACAGATACGTCAGAAAAAAATACAATCATTTGGATTAATTCGTAGCACTAATTTGAATAATCGAAGCTTTATTAAATTTCAAAAAACCGAATAATTTTCAAACATTAAAAAAAAAACCCTAAATACACTTAGAATATAAAATAGGGGAAAGTACAGTTTGCACCCTTAACCTATAGGGCTTGTCTCAAACACCCCCTTAAACTACTAAACGTATCAATATAACCCCTATGATTTATGGTCAACGGCAGACAAACTAACACCGTCAGTTTTCTGGTGCATTTACTTTTTTACCCTTAAGAAAACTAACACCAATGACCACCTCTCTCTCCTGGCTTTTTTTTTTATATTTTATTTAAAAAAGTCTCTCTTCTGTTCCTTTTCTTCTTCATTGTGACTGTGAGCGAGGAAAACATGGCAATACCAAGTATCAACTAAGCTTTTCCAAATTCTCTGCCATAAGGTAAATTAACACAAATTTAAGAAAACCAACAAACTTCATAACCTGGTTTATAAATTTACTTTGATTTTTGGCAAATTAACACAAAATTCAAGAAACCCATAAAATCTTTATTTTTGGAAGTGAAATCAGCGGATTTGTGCAGGGATTTGGCGGCGGACTACGGGGTGTGAGTTTTGTGATAATGTATTTTGGGCGGTGTTGTTTGGGTAGTGGGATCGTTGCGCGACTGGCGGTGAAAGATTGGGTGGCAGAATTCGCACAAGGGGTTGTGCGGGCATCCGACAACCGTCTACGGTGGCGTGAGGTCTTGGCTGTGGAGTGGTTGCGGGACCGACAGTTAAAGAGGAGCGGTGGTGACGGTGGTTTTGGTGAAGAAAGGAGAATTAGGGCAGCCATAATATATTTTGTAAAAGTGCAATTTGATCCCCTATGTTTCGATCATCCCTTGTTTAAGGTCAATTTGAAGAATTACATTTTTTTATTTAGGTACCCATGTTTTCTACAAGTGCATTTCAGTCCACACAACTATATATATACCAATCTGAGGGGCTAAAGCTAGCGTCCAAACAATTTTCAACGGTCATAAAATTGCTGCAAACCACAAAGTCAACATGCCACATCATCACACACTAACAAATTGAAAACGGAGGGGTCATTTTAGTACATTTTATAGTTTAGGGAGGTATTTGTGACAAGCTCCATAGTTCAGGGGTGCAAACTGTACTTTGCCCTATAAAATAATGAAATTTATTAAGATTATTCAACCAAATTCTAAGAACGACACAAATAAGAGTGGGATAGAGGGATTGTGAATTTGATTATGAGAATATTATTTGTATTTGTTATAAATCAATGTGATTGAGTGAAGACGAAGAGAAGAGATAATAGAAAGTGATGAAATTATGTGTGGTTGGCACTTCACACCCTTAAATTGAAAAAACAACGCCGCATATACTTTCATATGTAACAAAACCATCGGAAATGTTTTTCGCGATACTTTAAAAACCATCGGAATGATAATGATTTTTTATTTTTTCCCCAACATGATGAATTTTAGTTGAATGTTTACAAATTACACAACGGTCAATATTCTAATAGGCTATAAAATGAATGACTATTCTCTAGCTGAATCCATTTTCTTTAGTTGAAAATTTAAAAATTCCATCCACAAAATTTTATCTTCAAACAACATCAACGTATGGAGTACAATGTCATAATCCTTGACAACTAAACGTATTATTTACACTGTAAATCATAACAATAATTTTCGGGAAAAATGTTCAGAAAAAAAACCCAAAAAAAACTAAATCATAATTTTTTAAATATAAAATTATTAAAAAGAAAAGAAAATAAAAAAAAAACAAAACAAAAATGTTAAATGAAGTTGGTGGAAATGCTGAACGCAGTTAGGAAAAAAATTGCATGTAGTAGGAGCATAATCTTTTGGTCTCTTCGTATCTCAAAGGAAGGATTTAGGATTGAACATAACCCTATATGTTTTGCATATTATGGGAGTATATCAAATCACCCTATTAAACATTTTTTTTCTAAACTGCTTATTAACACTGAAATTTATTAGACTTCTTTGTTTTGCTATCATGCATTCCGATCCCGTGTTTTATAAGTATATATGAGTAGCATTTGACAATATTATCCCGAAAAATTGCACACATAATTAATTCGTTTACAATATCTACAATTATTAAGATGTTTTTCCCTTAATTTAAAAAAAAAAAAAAAAAAGAACGAAAGAAAGAAAAAAAGAAAAGGAGATTGTTCAATTCTCCTTTTTCTTTTTCTTTTTTTTTTTTTTTTGTTAAACTTTTTCTAAATTTCCATTTTCAATTTTTTCTTATCAAGAGATAAAAATAAAAAGTCCGTTGCCTTCAAAGTTTAGGGACATAAAAGAGGAAACAAAATACAATTTTATTCTATCTCTATTCTATTGTTTTATACGAGTAATAATTAGCTCCTTAATTAAAGAGTAGTTGTAGCTAATTCTTGTATGTAAGTATTCGAAATTAAAACCTACTACATTCAATTAATCTATGCTATATTTGTGTTTGTGTGTCAAAATAGAAAACTGACAAAAAATTACTGCAGTTTGCAAGTTCATTTAACCCACCCCATTTGCTATTAAATTACCCACCAACTACCACATTAAAATCCTTGTGACTATAATGAAAAAATAAATATTTTTGTATCATTTGCCATCAAACTTATTGAGTTGTTTTTTTAATTTAATTTGATAATAACTTAATATAGCTCGAACGAGTTTTAATTCAACATAACACGAATCAAACTCAATTACCTTAATGTTGATTGAATATTATGTTATTAATTTTTTTTTTCTAATCGGATTCGAACTCGAATCGAGCTTCATAATTTATCAAGCTTGAAAAATATATATATATATATATTTAAGCTAATTAGTTGGTTATGTTAACAACCAAATTAAAACGAGATTTTGCATCAAGCATCATTGAATAGTTTGATTTGATCCCTAGTTGTGCTCAAAGAGTGTCAATTTATTATAGTGTAGATCACATTAAGAATGTGAAAGCTACTTAAATTATAATAATAAATAAGAAAATAAATCCAATTTATTGTTGATTTTGATGTTAAAGCTACTTAGATATAACCTCCACAAATAAGATCAAAATTCCCATTCATCATTAATTAAGTTTGCTTATAAAAGCCAAATTATATTATGTAAATTAATATAGAGTGAAACATATCTGCTAACTTATTATACGATGGAATGAATATAATTTACATTATAAGGAATATAGTAAATATTCCTTAAAAAAATAGTGTGCCTTTGGTTAAACAATTTATCTTTATGTGGATTTATTTTCATTGTGATTAAAATGGTGGACCTCCATTTTTGAATAAACCAATCAGGCATATTTTCCTTCTTCTTCCTTTTATTTTTATTTTTATTTTTTTCTATTTAAAATAATAAAATGTATATTTAGATATTTTTGGATATTATCTATATATATGAATTTTACTAATCTCAGTTATGCATTAACAATTACACAAAGGTGATGTAAGCAAATTCACTGTGGCACTGACTTATTTCAGAGGCGAAAGAAAAAGAAAATACATACTATTTTTTTTAGAAAATAGTTCTCTACAAAGATATTCCAAATTAAATCATGTCATAAATGGAAAAAAAAAATAGAATATAATCATATTCCAATAAACGTATACAATGTTTAAAATTTTGGAACTTATTAGACTTTTGTAATTTGTAAACTTTTTCGAGATTAGGGTGAAATGATGGAATATTACATTATTTTATAATATATTAAAAAATACCAATAAATCAATTAATCTAACTAAAAGATATAAATATAAAAATTCAGGAGAAACATAACACAATTCTAGAATCCAAATTAGGGATGAACAAAAAAATTAAGAAACCAAAAAGCCGAAAAAAATCGAGTTAATATGCACCGTCCCGAATTAAAACTGCATATACGGTAAAAAAAAAATTGAATGACCGAATATATTGGTTTATGTATGGAGAATAAAAAAATTACCGAACCGACTACCCGAATCGAACTGATTTATACCAAATGACGTCGTTTTGATATATACTATAAAAACTTACCGTCTTCCCCTACCGTGCTTCTATCATTCGAACGCCTTCATGTGACATGTTTTTTATTAGTTAATTTTGGGTTGTGACATGTCTTTTATTTGTTAATTTTGTGTTGTTATTTGTTAATTTTCTCAAGCAAATGTAATGAAAGTCCAAATTTACTGTTAATCAAATATCGATTTTATGCCAAACCGATTTGAACCGATAGATGAAACCAAAACCGAAAATAAATTGAATTAAACACCGACCCGAAAAAAAAAACCGACATGTTCGGTTCTTAAAATATGAAAAACCGATTTGAAATCTTAAATGACCAAAATACCCTACAAATTAAACTCGTAACTATTATCTGAACTAATTTTAAGTCACTTTAGTTCATTTGAAATCCAATACTTTACGAACTTAACGAATTCTCGTAAGTGTTCTTCAATCTAAATTGAATTTCTTTTTTTTTTTTTACTTTCTATCTTTTGGACATAATTATCTAGGGCGTTTAGGAGTGCAAATTTAAAAAAATGTTTTCCACATACTTGTAATAAAAACTTAGGTAAAAAGTTAATTAATTAAAGGGTCTCGATCTCAACTACCACACAAAATTTATGAAATTTACATCCCCATTTGGAAACAATTCCAAATATTGCTTTGCTGTTTGAGAATTAATGCAAATTCTTTTTTCTTATTCTTTTTCAATTTTTTTAATTTTTTTTTATTTTCTTTTCTCTTTTTGGCTTAGTTATGTAATTGTACACTTTTGAAAATAGCAGCCAGTTGTAAGCCATTGTTGTTATCCGTTAATTTATTCTTCCCATTTTAGATTATTGTTTAAGATAATAAATGTTTATATTCAGATATTTTTTATTTTTTTTGAGTAAATATTCAGATATTTTTTAATATATATGAAGACGTGACTTTTTTTTTTTTTTTAATTATTATTGTTATTTTTTTATTTTACTATAAGCCCACTAATTTATATAATTGTGTAGTTACGTAAATATATGAATATTTACTAATTCAGTAGTGTGCATTGACAATTACAAAAATTGATGACAGGTTTGATCTTTGTGTTTCTTTTTCAATTTTAGAAAATTAATTAGCCTAAATATAAAGATTAGTGTAATTATTTTCAAACTTCTTGAGTTTATTGGATCACAACTAGCATCGATGTCCCTGTCAATCATAAACTTCACATAATGCATTAATATTTAGAACAAACCTCAGAAGATTTCCCTGTCAATCATACTTGTGATTTTATTAGTTTTCAGAGAAATGTTATCTCTCTCTCTCTCTCTCTCTCTCTCTCTCTCTCTCTCTCTCTCTCACACACACACACACACACACACACACACGCACACACAAACACACTGTAGATGCATCTCTCTCTCTCTCTCTCTCTCTCTCTCTCTCACACACACACACACACACACACACACACACACACACGCACACACAAACACACTGTAGATGCATCTCTCTCTCTCTCTCTCTCTCTCTCTCTCTCTCTCTCTCTCACACACACACACACACACACACACAAGCACACACATACACACTGTTCTGCTTTTAAATTGTTTGTATTTTTTAATGTTTTTGAATAAATGTTAATTTATAGTTTTAATTTGATCTACATTTTGGTTTTGAGTGTATTAGGGTTTTCAAAATTTGAATTCGTGGGTATATCGCTGGAGATTTTTGGTGCTAGCATTAATTCGAGGTAAACATGATTTATTTATTTGTAGAAATAAATTTGTTGTTAGAAAAATATGATTAACATGATTAACTCGAATGTGGAAAAATATTAATTTATTGTTTTGATTTTGAGTGTGTTAGGGTTTACAAATTTCCAATTTATGGTTTGTTGTGGGAAAGGCTTCCCTCTTGCTGCAGCAACCTTTGAGAGAGATTTTTGGTGCTAGTAATCGTATACTAATTTCAGGTTAGTAAGTTATTTGCTTAAATTTTAATTAATTTTCTTTTAGAATTACCTAAATTATTTGTTTGATTAAGTGTTCGTAAAGGAGAAAAAAACTATGTTCACCGGTATTTTTTTTTTGTTATTTGTAGAATAATAGCTAAATTGTTAGTGTTGTTAAGTGTGTTAGATAAAAAAAAAAGTTGATTCTTAATTTAAATTCTATGAATTGTTTTGAAACTTATGATAGAAATTTCCAAAATAGTGATGAAAACTTTATAATTTTACAAATTCTGAAATTTTAGAAAGAAAATATTTGGATTTTTTTTTGAAAATACAAAAATAAAATAAAATGAATAATTTCAATTCCGAATAATAGTAAAAAAAACGAATAATAATAGAAACACTAAAATCAAAAAAAATCGCAATTATTTAAAAATGCGGGGTTTAAATATTTAGAAATAATCAAGATATTTCCCTTTTTCTTAGATATTTAAAAATGTACGAAAATATAAATAATTTTTTAAAAAAATATTTGAAATTTATTGAAAATTATGATTAAGTATTAGAAATAATAATAATACTCCGAAATGTTTTTTTTTTTTTTAATTCATTCATTCATTTAGGCCTGTTTTTTTATTTGCCGCAGCATCGATATCATAATATAATGGCCGGTATTGTCTCTACATTTGGGATACTAGGTATTTTAGTCTCTCTAGCCGTTTACCTGGCTCCGGTGTACGTCCCTCTCTTTCTCTTTCTCTTTGTTTTTTTTTTTTTTTTTATAGTTAATATTTTATAGTTTAGTTTGTTAATGAAATATATTTATGTTAGTGATAATTAATATTGGTTATTTTATTTTGTTATAGTTTAGTCAGTTAATTTCCAGACATGATGATATACAACAATATGAAATAATTTTCCAATATTTAGGAGTTATTCCCGAAAATTCTAATTATAATATTAGTATTATTCTGTACTTCTATTGTTTTGACAATATTGTACATTGTCTATATCATTTTCGAAGAATCACTGGTGAAAAATTCCAATTTTTGTTTTTGGATTGGGACTGGAATTATATTTTTAATTCCCATAAATTCTGAAATAATTTTCCATCATTTCTGGATTATTCCCAAAATCTCTAATTATAATCTTAGTATTATTATGTACTATTGTTTCGTACGTTTTTTATATAATTTTCGATTTCGGAATTAGAATCGAAATGGATGTAAGAAAAAAAAGTACACTTCCAAAACAAAAAAGGAAATTTTGCCAATTTTTCTTTTTTCCTTTTCAAATTGGACATATAATTTATGGTTTAGAAAAACCATAAATTAAATACAATTTTGTACGACTTAGTCTATTTATGTCGAAATAGACATGCCTTTATCTATGTGAGCCAATATAATTAATAAAATATATCCTTAACATAAATTAATACAAAAAACATTACCTCCCGCACAACAAAAGTGTGCATTTTAATCCTTACAACAAAATATTTATTTTGATCATATTTAACCAATAATAAATAAATAAATAAAAAGCTAAAAGTTAGTTATAAATTTTTGTAGGTGTACATTTAGAAAAATCCGCGACGAGAAGTCGACGGTAGGGTATACGGTGATTCCGTACACCGTTGCCCTATTTTCATCGGCCATCTGGCTATATTACGGAGTGATTAGGTCAAACGCAACCACGCTGGTTATTATTAACAGCATTGGTTGTGTTATCGAGATGGCGTACGTCATCATATTCTGCTACTACTCCGGCCATCATGATCGAGTAAGGTTTCAAATTCTTCATAATACTTACAAAAATATTAAAACTAATTTTATTTAAGACATCACTAATAGTTAAAAAAAATATTTTGTAGATTTTCACTATCATTGTCTCGGGTATGCTCTTTGGATTATTTTGCGCTATCACCTTTGTCACGTACTTTACGTGCAAAGGTGATTTGAGGATTATGGTCGTTGGGTGGATATGCTTTGGATCATCCATCTTAGTCTATTCATCGACTATAGGCACAGTGGTAAGATTGATATTAAATAGAGTTAGTAAGTTTAAATTTAATTTATATAATTTTTTTATTTACCATTTTTTTTATATAATAGGTTAGAGCTGTTAGGACGCGCAGTGTGCAGGGTATACCTATCACACTGACGTGCGTCCTCACAGCTAACGCTGTCATTTGGGGCATCTATGGCTTTGCCAAAGGAGATGCCAATATCTGGGTATGTATATCCTAATCAACATTAAATCTAATTAAAATTTAAATAATTAGAATTTTTTTTTCTAATAATAAGACTTTTTTTTTCTTCATTAATACAGATTCCGAACATTATTGGATTAGTTTTAGGTATAGGCCAGATTGTAGTGTACGTGATCTTCCGTACACCACAGACTGGCGAGACTACTGGAGAGTCTCAGACTGCGGAGACTATTTGAGGAGACTATTTGACAGGTTAGAATATTTTTATTTATTATTTTTTTAGTATTTAATTATTTATTATTATTATTATTAATATATTTTTTTTAAATTGCAGTTTGGATAAATGACGTGGATTGAAAAGAAAGAAGAAGTCTAATATGTGTGATATGTGTGGATGGGTATTCTGAGTGTTTGGAAATATTATGCCTATGATTATTGATTGGTTTGAAGAAAGTGGTAGTTAAAATTGTGAAAAGTCAAAAGTAATCTATTTTTCTTGTTTGGCTACAATGTAAAATAGTGGGTAATGTAATTTGGAGAAAAAGGGGGAAACATTTTTAACCTAAAATAAGGAAAATGTGTATTTTCGAAAATGTTGAAAATAAAAAAATAATGA
This sequence comes from Erythranthe guttata, assembly GCF_056151865.1. NCBI lineage: Eukaryota > Viridiplantae > Streptophyta > Magnoliopsida > Lamiales > Phrymaceae > Erythranthe > Erythranthe guttata. The sequence goes on along the minus strand of NC_142544.1, from coordinate 6,399,915 downwards.
TCGATCGGACCTTTCTTCTCCATTACATTTTTTAATTTTCTTCAATCCTCGCCGCCTTTCACAACCTCTACACCTCCACCTCCGCCGCCGCCGTTGCCGCCTTTCACAACCTTTCCACCTCCGCTGCCGCCGCCGCCTGTAGCCTCTCTGTTTTCCTCTCCTCCGTCAACTCTTTCTGGTCCTCCGTCCGGATTATTTCTCTTACCCACCCACCACCATCGCCGTCGACGCCGATTAATTCTTGGCCGTCAGGATAATTTCTCTGCTCCACCCACGAACACCGCCGCACCGCCGCCGTTGACTCTTTATTGTAATCTGTCCGACTAATTTCTCCCCGTCCACCCATAAATTGCACATAGTCTGTGTGTCTGCTAAGTAGAAATTTGACAGATTATACTTTTTCTTTTATTTTTCTTTTTTCATTATTATTATTATTATTATTATTATTATTATTAGAGTAAAAAAGAGTTTGCCCCCTAAACTATGGGCCGATTTGCACTTTACCCCCCAAACAAAAAAAATTTGCACGTTTTTACCTAAACTCGTTAATTCGTTGCACGGTGCCCCTTGAACTCAATTTTCCGACAATTTTGTCCGGAAAATTAAAACATGTGCCTTGCACGTGACATTTGAAGGGGTATATTCATCCATTCACTTACATGCTATATATTAAATATTAATGAATCTTTAAAAAACAAAAGAAAAAAAAAAATATATATATATATATATATATATATATATATATATATATATATATATATATATATATATATATATATATATATATATATATATATATATATAATTGAGATTTCAAAAGTCATTGATTTCCTTTTACTTTGCATTTTCATTTTCCTTATTTTGAAATCCATGAACCAATCAGAGCCTATGTACTATTTGTATTAACTGTCATTGAGTTCCTAATTGTTAGTAATTAACATTTGAGTTCGAAAAGACTAAATAAATTAATATTGTTCTTATTTTCGTTATCATAGATGTCGATTTAATGGGTTTAATTTATTTATTGAAACGTAACAAAATTATTTGCTAGATAAGAAAATGAAAGCTTATATAGACCATAACACATATATCAAATGTTGGCAGTCAAACCACAAGGTGTTATTTTGGTGTATTTTGAGATTGAGCAATATAATATAATTTGGTCAATGCAGCAACTAATTAAGAGATTGATTGATTGATTAGCCTCAAAATATCTCCAAAACGAAACAATTCAAAAAATTTGAATTCAAGCAAAAACAAGCTAAATTCATTGAAATTTTGAGGTATTTTCAACTCATAAACGTTTTCATTGCATTGGGTAAGAAATTTCGGTTGTAATTTCATGTTAAACATCCCTAGTAGGGCTTTTTTTTTTTTTCTAAAATTGTACACGGTGAATGCCCAAACCGTTCACCGACATTTTTCACGCCCGTTTGTTTTTTTAATACTACACACATTAAATAATAAAATTATTTAATAGTTTTAAATTTAAAGGGATTATTTTACAAATTTTGGGGTAATTTAGGAAATAGTTAGACATAAAATTGATCAAAATGTTAAAGGAGTGGTAAACACTAAACATATTAAAGTTGCTGGCAACAAAATGTATATTTCATTAGCAGATTTTGAATTAAAAAAAAAAAACCCACATAGTTATAAATTTAGAAAACAATTAAATTTAGAAAATAATTGAAATAATAATATATATCATATATATATATATATATATATATATATATATATATATATATATATATATATATATATATATATATATATATATATATATATATATATATATAACATTAAGAATTTTGGAACAATTTAGATTATATTTAATTTTAAAGGAATGGTAAATAATTTAAAATTCCAAATAGCAAAATATATGGTATATTAGGAATAAAAAGAACAAGAAAAATTAAAATTAAAAAGAACAAGAAATAGAAAGAATCCCACTCTCAAATAAAGGTCTCCATCTCAGTACCTCACTAGAATTATGCAGAGCACATGACCAGTATGGCGGCAGCTTATCATTACCAAAGTACACATTTTAACTTATATAAATAAATATATAGGATTTTCTTTTTTTCACCCTTGGACAACACTAGATACGCCATTGCCTGCACTTTGTTAAATTAAATTTTACTCAAAACACTAAAATAATATTCTTTTACCATTTTACTCAACTCTATTTTATTTCTGCTACTAGAAGTTTAATAACTATTTTATTTCTGCTACTAGAAGTTTAATAACTTAAATATGTTATGTAATCATAAATGATAAGAGTCCGTAAAAAAATATATTTAACTATATGTAAAAATAACTTAAACTCTAAATTAATGGCTATTAGTACCGGTAGTTATAAGGGAGTTAACCAACCTTAAGTAATGACTAGAAGAGTTTTCAAATCTTTAAATATGGGTCCCACAAAAGAAAATGGATAATTAATATTTTTGTCCACATGATAAATTAATTCTTGTAAGATTATTTTTCTGACAAAAAGTTCTTGTTGGCTTTATGTTCAATGAATGTAACAAATTTATGCAACACTATTATACTAATTGAAAAAGAAAAATCGATCACAAGAAACAATAAAAGAATAAAAAATAATCAATAGAGGTAGGTAGGCATTCCTTGCAAATTGAAAGGCTGTAAATGCATGAAACAATAAAAGAATAAAAATTAATCAATAGAAGTAGGGGTGGGTTTGGTAGGGCAACCGTACCAAACCCGTCGAATCACTACCACTACCGAACTTTCGGTATTATAAAATCCATTACCATTGCCCTGCCAAAAAGTTCGGTAAACCGAAATTCGGTATACCAAAAGTTCGGTACGGTAGGGTATGGTAATGATAATTACCAATTTATGTTATCTACTATTTAAGTCTAAATTGAAAATCATTTTTTCAAAGCAATTCAAGGTATACATGTTTAAAATGTACAAAACTAGTTTTTAAAATATAAGTATTCTAAATATATGTTCTTAATTTACCCAGTATAAAATATTTCTTAAATAAAATTATAACATAAATTTTTTTAACATCAATTATATCATTTTAATGAAAGCAACTTAATATAGTTTTGACATTTCTAAAGAATATAATTAATTTTAACTAATAGTAGTTAGTTAGGATACTATATTAACTTTTTAAATATGATAAATGAATTATTAAAATAAAATTTTATTTATTAATAATATTTCGGTACGGTAGGGCAATATACCATTTTAATAATATTGAGTGTCGTTGCCCTACCAAAACATTTCGGTAGGATACGGTAGGGTACGGTAATAATTCGGTAGAAATATTTCGGTAGAGAATCGGTAGGGCTCGGTAGGGCAACGGGTTGGTAGGGCAATTTGGTAAAAAAAAACCACCCCTAAATAGAAGTAGGTAGGCATTCCCTGCAAATTGAAAGGCTGTAAATGCATGTGGTGAAGACAACAAAGAGTTATGGGTGATTTAAAAAATATTGGGGGAGCCATGTCACCCCATAACTCCCCATAACTCTATGTTATCTCCACAACTAGCTAAAAGTAATAGTCCATTAGAACCCTATCGGAATAATGTATCCAATGCATTATCCCGTTAGAGTTTTTAACTACCTTTCAGGGGGGTGAATGTAATTATCGATACCACATGGACCTAACAGTTATTTAAGCATACCTCAGGGGTGTGGGTGTAATTTACCCTAATATATAAAATAAAATAAAATAAATAAATAAACAAACAAATAAGATGCCCGTGAGTCAGCTCGCGAGCTATCGAACACTATAATCGGGCTCGAGCTCTAGTTTGAGATTTTGTAGAGTCGACACGTCTAGTTCACGAGCAGGCTCGGCTCGTTTACTACCCCTAGTTGGCAGTATGACGTTTATATAAATTTAATTGCAAATACCGCCCTGTGAAATCTCTAATTGTCAAATACCACTGATAAAGAAATTTACTAATTCCTCCATTTGTAAACATTTTCGTAGCACACAACACCCATTGGAATTTATACATGTAAAATATTCAATATTTTAGCTATTTCTTTCTTGATATACAATATCAATTGACTATGAAAGAAATTTAGTCCACAAAGACACCACCACATAAATCCCAACTAACCACGAAGCTTGAGTCTCACATAGAAAACTCAGAAACAAAACCCAAATGGAGTCAAGTGTATGGAGGGAGAAGTCAGATGTTTTTTCTGTGATTTTTCAAACTCTTAGACGTGTGGTATATATATATGGGCTCTCGAGATGCGTGCTTTTGGCATCTGGGTTTAAGTGGTGGTGGGCCGATTCCACGAAGTGGGCTGCCTAGAGATGTGTGCTTTTGCCGGTTATATCAAACCATTTGGGCCTCAAGTCCGACAATCTCCACCTGAACCAAATGGGTCATCGGGGCAGAATAGAGGTCATCCTTGCCGATTAAAACTACCGGCACTCTACACAAATAATTAGCACATAATTTATTTGCATAAAATAAATTTAAACTAAATATGAAATTACACAAAGTAAATCAACCATTATAGTTGAAATTCGGATCATTTATACACGGTCGAAATTTCGCAATGGGCAAGCACTTCATACCCATATCTGCAGGGTTAAATTCATATGGGAACTTCTCAAGTTTAATTATACCTTTTCCAACTATGTCACGAGTAAAAATGAACTTTACATCTATGTGTTTAGTTCTATCGTGGAGTGCCGAGTTCTTACAGAGTTTAATGCCTGATTGAGTTCTTACAGAGTTTAATGCCTGATTGACTGTCCAATTGGTATATATATATGGGCTCTCGAGATGCGTGCTTTGGCATCTGGGTTTAAGTGGTGGTGGGCCGATTTCAGGAAGTGGGCTGCCTAGAGATGTGGGCTTGTGCCCGTTATATCAAACCATTTGGGCCTCAAGTCCGACAATCTCAACCTGAACCGAACCGAACAAATGGTCTAACGATAAGGCCGGCGTTTGTGCCGATGAATTGATGTTAGTTTTATTGTCTTTAACTTGCCTACTAAGTGTCTTGTTATGTTTTTCGAAAAAGATCCAGTACCGTCCTCCTCCAAATCCCCAGAACTCGTCAACTCCAACAAATACGTCAAAGCTTCAAAACAACAAACTGCAAATTCGGCACACTATATACATGCATAAATATCATACTCATACAGATTTAATAAACCTACAGAATTTAAGGTTAAATACAGTTCGTGCTTCAGTTTCACCTTGGTTTAATCTTTTTATTTCGAATTAATGTTTCGATGCAGGGGAGAGAGAGAGAGAGAGAGAGAGAGAGAGAGAGAGAGAGAGAGAGAGAGAGAGAGAGAGAGAGAGAGAGAGAGAGAGAGAGAGAGAGAGAGAGAGAGAGAGAGAGAGAGAGAGAGACCCCTCTATAAATATTGTTTCGGTTGCAGTTTACCCAAAACATAGTTTTCGAAGGGCATCCTGCAACAAAAATAACATATGAAAGGGGCGACGTGCAAAAAAAAAAGAAAAACCTTTTTAAGGGACAATGTGCACCGATACACTCAATTTCAGCGAATAATCCATTGAAATTTCGCTATCGGGTCAACGCCCAACAAAAAATAGCATTTTGAAGTGGATAATCACTTCTTTGAATTTCAAGGGGAAGTGCGAAAATGGAAATTTAAAGGAGTGAAATGTAATTTGTCCATCAAAATGTACGGATCTTTAGAAAAAATAAATAATGTAACTAAAATATCATTTCCACTCATTAATTACGCCTTTTGCGATTCTTTCGACCCTACATTCGGTGATAAACACCGGGTGGGTCTTCTACTGACACGTGGTATATTTAACTTTTTTATTTATATATTCCTTCACTTGTGTTAACCTATATGAGTTTTAGAAAAATACACGTATTAGCAGAAGACCCACCCCGTGTTTATCCCGAGTGTAGGGTCGAAGGAGCCCGTCTTTTGCTTGTGAGAATTATTATATATTTGAAATAATTTGTCAATACTAATTATTTTAAGGGCAAATAGCATTTCGCATTCCAAAAAGTGTCATTTTAGCACTTTTCCCCCTAAAAATATGAAAAAGAGACATTGCCCCTTGAAAATGTACAAGTGGTTGCATTTTGCCCAAGATGCGTATTTCCTACATATTTACGTAATTTGGAAGGGTAATTTCATCAGATCAAGTACAAGAGAATCTGATTCTCTCATGTGGACAAAAGAAAAATTGAGAGCAAAGCAGAGTAAAACTCTGCTTACTACATGATTCACCTATTACTATCTCTCCCACTCACTTTGTCTCTCTCTCAGACACGACAGAGAAATCAGATGTCCATGCATTCATCTTATTGTGACGTCGTACCCCTTGTCCACCACCGGAGCGTTCCATTTCTGAAGCCAGCGGGTGGCTCGTGAGGTTCCACCAACGGAACTTTTCAATTCCATCAACGACTGCGTCCAAGGATTCATAAGGCCTTCAAGGATTTGAATCCTTGACTCCATATATAATTTCAGATTTAAGGTGAAAAGAAGAACCCTGATTTGGTTGATCCAATTTGGGGAGAAAAGAAGAGCCTAAATGAAGAAATTACCCTTTTCAGATTACTCAAATCCGACGAGAATTTCACAAGAATTACACCTTGGGGCACACAAGTTTTATATTTTGAAGGGGCATTGCTTCTTTTTTTTTTTCTTTCTTTTTTCAGGGGGAAAGTGCTAAAATGGCATTTTTTTATGGGGGCGAAATGCTATTTGCCCTTATTTTAACGTCTTTTTTCTTCTCCAAAACAAAGCTAGATAAAATTGTAGGCTTAAATACAGTTTGCACCCCTGTACTATCGAAAAGGTCACATTCACTCCCCTATAATATTAAAAACTACAAAAGCCCCCCTCCGTTAGTGATTATGTCAGTCAAGTCTGATATGGCACGTTGACCACATATATTTCAATATTCTGGACATTTTTATCCCTTGAATATATATATGTCCATCCCTTGAAACGTAGTTAGAAACTCTAACGGGATAATGCATTGGATACATTATTCCGATAGGGTTCTAATGGACTATTGCTTTTAGCTAGTGGTGGAGATAAGATAGAGTTATGGGGTGACATGTCTCCCCCAATATTTCTTAAATCACCCATAACTCTTTGTTGTCTCCATCACTTCCTGAAACCAATAGTCCGTTAATGCATTATCCTAGAGTTTATAACTACGTTTCAAGGGGGTTAGTGTAATTATCAATACCACGGGGACCTTAAAGTTATTTAAGCATACCTCAGGGGTGTGGATGTAATTTATCCTAAAAAAATGATAAAAAATAAGGTAAATACAAATTGCATCCATTTAGCATATCCATTGTCACGTTCATCCCCGTGTACTAACAAAAAATACAAAACACCCCATATTTTTAACGGTCAATAGTAAAAACATGGGTTCATTTCAACTGAACAGCCTCTTAGATGAAAAGTTATTAAAAACCTCCCATCTTAGATGAATCCGTATACACCGTTACAGCCTCCGTCGGATTTTTGGATTAAAAAATAAGTGAACTCTCTATTTTACCCCTTTGACCGGTGTTGACGAATAGAGGATATGTCAAAGTAACAACATAAATTTATAAGGGTCATATTGTTACAATAAATTTCAGGAGGTGATTATTTGTTATATTTGTAATTGTTCAAAATTATATTCGGCTGAGAAAGAAAATGGTTGTGAAATAGTCAAAAAAAAAAGTATATAGATGTATATATTTGAAAGGACAAAATACACTTCACCCCCTACAAATTTCTCATTTTTGCACAGTCCCCCCTTAATATTCAAAAACTGGATAATCCTCCTTCATTATATTATTTTGTTTGCACTTTTCCGCAGAAGCCAATTTTTGGTGGGCATTGTGCAACAAAAATAATATTTTAAAGGAGCAATGTGCAAAAATATAATGTTTTTAAGGGGTAACATGCAACAAAAATAACATATAAATGGGCTATGTGCAACAAATATACTGAAATGCCGATGAATAATCCATCAAAATTTTACTATCGGGACAATGTGCAACAAGAATAACATTTTGAATGGGACATTCACTTTTGAAATTTTATGGGAGTAAAGTGTGAAAATTATAAATTTCTAGGGGTGATATGCAATGTGCTTTATTTGTAATTAATAGGTCAAAGTAAAAAGGTACAAACAAAGCTCAATAAAATTACAGCAAAGTAATAGGCAAAAAACTCTAACAAGAATTGTTCTACATTGAACTTTTTCTACAATTTTCACAACTACCTTCTTTAGGGCAAATTGTACTTCACTGCTTATAAATTTACAAGGGGAAAGTACAGTTTGCACCCCTGAACTATAGGGCTTGTCACAAACACCCTCTGAACTACAAAACGTAACAAAATGACCCCTCCGTTTTCAATCTGTTTGTGTGTGATGATGAGGCGTGTTGACTTTTTTCAATTTTAATCACTTTTGTGGCTGCAACAATTTTTTGACGTTTTAACCCTATATATATATATATATATATATATATTATCAACAAATACACAAAATTGAACCAAAAATCTTTACAACACACAAAATCCTTTTTTTATCGCTAAAATGTTAGAATATTTGATCTCCCAAATCTTTAGCTCACAACAAACATACAGTTTTTCTTTATCAGCCCACAAAATTGTATATTAAATCCTAACAAATCACGACGATAATGAAATATAGTGTTGGAAATAAAAATATAATTAATTATAAAAAAGAGAAAAAAAAAAAACCCCAAGTCAGCTTATGCCTTCTCTTCTTCGATGGCTTATGCCTTCTCTAGTTCAAGCACGCCAATCATTTGTGCCTTCCAAATAGCGAAATCGGTTCTCGTGCGAACTCTTTTCCCTCTCCGACTCTCCAATTGTGCAATTTGGGTGCCCTTGAAATATGATGTTGGAGTATGTCTTGTAAGATGGTGGCAACAACAGTGGGCGTCGTCGGCCGGAGTATTCAATTTCAATTTAATGAGGAGGGGGCGAATGAAGCTGCTACAAACTGACAACAATGGCGCCTTTGTTGTTCTCGCCGCGGGACGACGCGTTGGAGATGGAAGGCTGCAATTTCACCATTAAGGAAGTGTATGGGGCTGAAATCAACCGACGAGCGGAGAAGGAAGATAATGGCGGTGAGAGGAAAATATTGTCGATTTGGTAAAGAAAAAAGAAAAAAAGAGGCAGTCAAAAAGAAGAACATGAGAGAGGAGAGAGGAAGTGGTTTCCTATTTTATTAATTAAAGTTTGAGGACAAATAAGTAAATGAACATGAAAAGTAACGGTGTTAGTATTGCAGACGTTGACCATAAATCACAAGGGCCATTTTGTTACGTTTTGTAGTTGAGGGGGTGTTTGTGACAAGCCCTATAGTTCAGGGGTGCAAACTGTAGTTTCCCCAATTTATAATTTCAGATGGGGAGCAAAAGTGGAATTCTCATATATATATATATAATATATATATATATATATATATATATATATATATATATATATATATATATATATATATATATATATATATATATATATATATATATATATATATATATATATATTTCAATTGTTTTCCAAATTTACATCTGTGAGTATTTTTTTTATATTTTGAAAATTCAATATGCTAATGAAATAAACATTTTGTCACTTGCAACTTTAATATGTTTACCATTCCTTTAATATTTTCACCAATTTTATGTCTAAATATTTCATAAATTAGCCCAAAATTTGTAAAATAATCCGTTTAAATTTGAAAATATTACATATTTTTATTAATGTGTATAGTATTAAAAAAAAACGGGGCGCTGCCCCCGAACCCCCGTAAACTTTTACCCAACCATTATATTTTTTACTATATTTAATTCCGAACACCCTTGGCAAAAATCCTGGATTCGCCACTGATCATCAAGATGTTTCCTCATTTATTTCGATTTTTCCATTTGTAGTGTGTACAATTTCTTCTTTAGGTAGAGTCTGTTAGCCAGAGATCGTTTCATGTACAGGGATTCTAGCTTCTTCGAGGCTCCAATGGCAGATCCTTGCTCAGAGATCTTTTACTGTAACTGGTTCAAAATATTTAGTAAAAATATTTTGAAGAAAGTATGATTTTCAGATACTTTGATAATGGATTAACTGAAATGTTTTTATTTTTCAAAATATTTTATTTTGATAAAAAAATATAATTTTTAAAGAGCAAAATGCACTTTGCCCCCTTAAAAACTCATAATTGGCACATTCCCTCCTAAGAAACCGAAAAAAGACTTTCCCCCCTTCCAAATTGTGCCCCAGTTGTACTTTGCCCCAAAATTCGAATTCCAATGTATTTTTCACTTATGGCGTATATGCATCATTTTAGGGTACTGATACGATATATTATTTAATATATCGATTAATTATTAGTTAAGTTAATATTTTATTAATTAATATATATTATTGAAGTATTAGTTTAGTTATTTATATATGAGCCGTATGTTTAGTACTTATAGGATAAGTATTTAGTATTTAATTAGTATAAGTAATTATGTTTCCTAGTTAGATTAGGATTCTAGGGTTTTATTATCTTTAAATAGTCATCTTGTGCTAGGTTTTATTATGCAGAGAGAAATATTAAAGAATAGATCTTACGTTTCGTAGGAAATATTTATGATACACAAGAGATCGTATCAGGTACACATGTTTTTCTTTTAAAATTTTCACTTGATTTTAAATTTCTCCGTCTAAGTTGCAAGGACTAAATTGCAATTTTTCGGAATTGCCTTAAAAATCTTAATCCCCTTCCTTCTTCCCACCACCACCACCACCACCACCACCACCGCTCTTCATAATCATAAAAAGTCACAATCATCACCAGGACAAAAGACCCACCAACTAATGCTTGCTCTGACTATTTTCAAGTTCTTCATAACTCTAGTTTTCTTAGCCACAGCCATAACCTTCATCACGCTCACCCCATTGTTGCTCAATTTTCGTATTCGCATTATTAATTTTTGCAGCTCGACTGACGCTGCTCCCGCCTTCTGCGTCACCAAAAGCGACCACTTCTGCGACGATGAAGATGACGACGTCAGTCACACATAAATCCCTCCAATTTCTTCGGCCACCTTAAATCCTATGTGCTATGTTGGACGACGGATTGTTCGAATTTAATGTTAGTTGGTTATGGGCGGCGGATTATCTGGATCTGGGCTTGGTTCTTCGTGGTGGTGTAGCAACTGCGGTGTGGTGGTGTTGGGTGGCTGTTGGTGGCGGAACAGAAGGTGGATGCAGAGTTGTTTGGCAGTGGAGGTGGGTGGGGGAGGTGCGACGAGAAGAAAATTACTAATTATTTTTGATTTTGTTTCTCCTAGTTATATTGAATTTATATTTTTGATTTTGTTTCTTTAAAATGCAATACTATTAAAACTTTATTAAACAATAATGAAAATATTTGTAACATGAATAACAAATACGAAAATGTTTTTGGAATTACGCAAAGTTAAGTATATTGCATTAAAAACTATAATTTGTAAATGAAAAAACTAAACAAACAAATAAAAACTTTTCAGGTAAAATACATTTTGCACACTTCAAAATTTTCAAATGGGTGGAAAATATGATTTGACACATATACCCTCAAGTGGATGGAGAAATTTGATTTCTAGTAAAAAAATACACCGTAATTCTAATTTTGGGGCAAAGTGCAACTGGGATACAATTTTGAATGGGGAAGTCTCTTTTTGGGTTTCTTAGGGGGGAAAGTGGGAATTGTAAGTTTTTTAAGGGGGCGAAGTGCATTTTGCCAATTTTTAAATATGTTGATGAAATGTATTTTTATTTTTGCACTTTATAGTTTCAAAATGACTGGTGAATAAAGTATTTGACATTTGACATCCCAAAAAGTATCACTAAGAATATTAAATTACATTTTTAGCTTTAAAAATTCATTTGAATTGCATTATGCATGATTTATTATGTTTCGAGGGTGTAAAGTGCTATTAATTTTTTTCGAGGGTTCAAAGTGCCAAAATGGTATATTTCAAGAGTGCAAAGTGGGATTCAGGGTCGGCCCAGGGGTGGGGCAAACAGGGCCCACGCCCAGGGCCCAATTTTCTAGACGGGCCCCGTTTTCCATTTTTTTATATATACATATTATATATTTTTTACACCAAAAAATTAATAGTTTTGTTAATTTTTTTTTTTGCCAAAAGATTTTATTATTCCATTAAATATAGGTGAAATGGGGCATCGTTAAAACCTTGTGGGCCTAACACAAAGAAAAAGAGTACCCCTACAATGGTAATAAAAAATCCGTGTCTAATCTAACTAGACTATTACAAAACAGCCCCAAAATGGGGTAAAAAGTGAAAGAAAAGAAACTACAAGTCCTAATTCTAGAAACCCAATAAAAGTTTGTATTATTGTTGTTAACAACATATATATGATCTTACTATATTTAAGAAGGTAGTTTCTTTACTACATTTGAACAGCAAAACAAAATGATACAATATAAATAAACGAGATGCAGAAAGGATTTTTTTTTCTTCACAGCTTATCATGAAGAAGAAGATTAATAATATTTTTACCGAAACATCCGTAGATAAAGAAATGAAAAAAGTCTTGACTTGATTTGTGAGTATACGCCCAGTTTGCAAGACGATCAACAACCATATTCTTTTGACGAAATATATGCTGAACGTAGCAGTGAACTCTTGCATGCAAAGTCGATGAACGTATGCAAAATCCCAGGCAACCAACCGTCCCAATGGAGTTTATGACCAACAAGGAGTTTGATTCAACCGTAACCGAAGTAACTCCCAACAATTTACATAATCTCAGCCCATGAACTACTGCTAGAAATTCCGCATAGTTATTTGAACCCACGCCAAAGAAGGTAGAAAAGCCAGCAACAAGATGTCCTCCCGAGTCTCGAATAATACCTCGACCAGTACAGTGCTCTGCCGTAGCCAACCATCCGTATATACCACGCCACTCGTTTCACTGGTATTGGAAAAAATCGAAAACCCTCAGCCTCCACTTGTACCCGTTGATTTTTCGTGGAAGGCTGCCTTGGCACATGTACCATGCCCATGCTCTGGACGTGATAAAAAACTCTATGGATAATATCTGCACTTGTCATCTTACCGCTATCGTACACCACCTTACATCGAGCAACCCAAAGTTCTCGAAGAATATTGCAAGCCACCGAGGTACGAACCATATTGTAGAAAGACAGATTCTTGGGCATTGGAATCCACACATTTAATGCTTGTTGACGACCTAAGACCCTAATATGATCCCAGTATGCTTTGCTTGAGAATTCACCATTTTGCGTGAGAGTAAATATCAATCGATCAGGGCAATTAACGTCTAAAATAATCTGTCGAATCTTGTCATGCCAATGGGTGGGGATTATCGGTAAATATTCCTCGATATGCGTGAGAGCTTCAGCTACCGTGAACGAGCATCACATGGCAAGGGTCCAGTGAATTGTTCACCAAGCCAATTCTCTGACCAAAATTTGACCGCTCCTCGATCCACGATCCACTGAGTGCATTCCTCCATAGTATCAACATGGCCGTGGATCGAGTTCCAAAGGGGAGACACCGTCCGCCTACTTATATTAATCCTCTTATCGCAGTATTTGGCTTTGGCAAAACGAGCCCATAACGAGTAACCTTTCATCACTTGCCATAAAAGTTTTCCATGCAGGCATCCCATAACTTGTCTCTTGGCCGAATACCCAATCCACCTTACTCAATTGGTGTACAAACCGTGGACCATTTAACCCAATGAGTACGAACATCACCACCCGAGCTCCATATAAAGCAAGCCATAAGCTGTTCGAGACGGTTAAGAACTAATGCTGGGACTTTCGAATATGCTAATGTGTAAATCGGAAGACTGGAAAGCACCGATTTAATTAGCGTGTCTTTGTCCGCAAAAGAAAGGAGCTTGCCTTTCCATCCTGGAGTTTTCGATGGACTTGCTGAACAAGACACTCAAAGTACTCGATTTTACTTCTCCCCGTGTAAATTGGCGCTCCAAGGTACAGTAGAGGTAGGTCTTTCGTACGTATCCCAGTTAACTGCTCGATACGTGTATACTCAGACTCCGCCCACTTTCCCGCATATAGATGACTCTTTGATGTGTTGATTAACTGAGCAGAGGTCATTACAAATAAGCCCATAAATGGGTACTTATTTATAAAGAGATCCAGACAAAAAAATTCTTTACCAATAAGTCCACACATGGTCCAAATTTTTGTAAAGGACTAAAATAACTCCTCATACTTTAATATGCTCCAATTTCATCCTTAACTTTATTTAACCTCAATTTGACCCCAAATTTCACAAATTATTCACTTTTGACCCAAAAATTTTTTTTTCAATTTTGTTTTTCTTTTCAAAAACATTTTTTTCCCGCCGGATTCCTGCGTTGACCGGCAGTCAACGCCAGTCTCCGGCATTGACTTTTCAATTTTTTTTTTATTTATTTATTATTTTTTTCTTCCGAATTTTTTCGCCGGTTTTCGTCGTTGACCGCCGGTCAACGTAGGTCTCCGGCGTTGACTTTTTCGATTTCCTTTTTTTTTCTTCTTTTCTTTCTTTCTGTAACTTTTTCTTTTCGTTTAAACAACAATATTGATGTGATTGACAGTAATATTAACTATCTTACTGTTAAACACAATAAAATTAACTAACTACAGTTTTACACAGTAATATTGCTATATTAATCTCTAGCACAGTAATATAACTATGTTGACCGTTCAACAAATGTAAACATAATAAAAACCAAAAGAATTATTATTACTGTGAGTGACAAGAATATTACTATAACAACAGTAATATTACCGTCAACCACAGTAATATTACAACAATAGACAATAATATTATTACGTTACTCCGTGAATAACTCAAACAAACAAAAAATCCAAACAATATAATATTGATGTGGTTGACAACAATATTACTATAACAACAGTAATATTACCGTCAACCACAGTAATATTATTGGGTTTACAGTAATATTACAATAATAGACAGTAATATTATTACGTTACTCCGTGAATAACTCAAACAAAACAAAAACCCAAAAAAATAATAATATTGATGTTGTTGACAGTAATATTATTGTGTTTACAGTTATTTTACTGTCAACGACAGTAATATAATTACATTGACTTGTCAACAAATCAAACAAAATAAAAAAAACAAGAAAAAATAAAAAATAATAATGTTACATTAATTTACTGTCAACGGCAGCATAATTACATAAATATATTGTCAACGGCAGTACAATTACGTTAATTAACTGTCATTGACAGTATAATTACATAAATTTACTGTCAGTGACAACACAATTACGGTCAACGTTTACGGTCAACCCGAAACCCGAAACCCCATAAAGTAATGGCGGCTCGTGATCATGCAATAGGTGCATGCATCTCCAGTTTTAATTGCACACAGGTTGTATGTATATACACGAATATTCCTGAAAGAAACTTTGTAAATTATAAAACGGACTTTTGTTGTATTAAAGTGATCGAGCGGATTTTTGTTGTGTAAATGGACTTTTATTTTTAAAATGTAAACCACATAATGTTTGCATTGTGTGTTCAGCGAATTCACGTAATTTATGTCTGGAATTGGCATTGCTTAATAATGGAGCGGGCCTCGGTTGATTGTGATTGGGCCCGGAATTGGCATGTGTTGAGACTGGACTGGACCTATTTTTGTGGCTGCATGAATTATAGAATGCATGAAATGTGCCTGTATTAGTTGTTGATTAGGCCTCAATTAATTAGTATATGGTCCTTTAGTGGGCACGTTTTGGGCCACGGACGGACCTCGGTTGGGCCTCAAAGTTACATTGTGGTTCACTCGAGATCACTATTAGTCGTACAAATTATATTCTCGTCACGGACCCTCAAATACACCGGACCTGCCCCGAAGGGATTAATCCTTATTTCATTATTGTCCAATTACACCCTTAACCCTATGTTCCACCATTGTTACTGCACTTCCTTAACCCTATGTTTTCAATGTCCTTTGTGATTCTTTAATACCGTCTACACCGCAACGTTCACCATTTGTCTTATAAACAACAAAAGCTTTATCTTTTCCGTTCCACCAAAGATGACAAAAGAATAAGGTTCTGCTTTCAGAGCAAAATTTGAAATTAAAATTATGACCAACACCAAGTGTATGATATCCTAGATCATCATCACCTGACGAGCAATGCAAATACAAACTTGGAGAATTTGTAGGAAGATTGTTGGCAACATACACATGAATATGTTCCTCCAAGATACACGGTTGCGCTTGAACAATGAGAGTTGAAACAATAATGAACAGTTGTAACAAGTATTTACCCATAGTAAAATGCATTTTGATATATGACGTTGTCAGTCTTCTTTTTCATTGAATTTATAGATGAAATCGCTGCAATTTGAAATCAATTAATAAAAATGTAACTAGAAATGAACTATTTTAGAAAACTTTGCCAATTTTCGGTAATTACTTTCTATTTTCATGATTTAAAATTATATTGAGTCGATTTGTTGGATAATATATTACTAAATGTGACTGATCGAATTTTGTGCCCCAGAAATGACAATATTGGATTGACAAAACCAATCCTCAAATTATGGCATGAATCAATTCTAATTTTACATTTTTATCCTCGGAGAATGAGAAACGCCACATAAAAGTTTATTTAAACAGAAAATATTCGACACGTTCTAGACATTTCAATCCCATATAAATAGATATAGAATCAATTTTCCACTGTGCTATTTAGTTTGAATTAAGGAAGCAAATCAAGATTTTTGGAGATTTTTTACTTTCTTAATTAACACACCCACGTGAGAAGTTTGTTGCAGCAGGGTTAGAAGTTTTCTTAATTATGCTAATCCAATGAAATATATTTGATAAATTAATTGGGGCTCTTTGAGTAAACCCCCTTACTACTTTTTTCAATTGAGGGAGGCCCAAAATATTTTAGTCCATTTGAGAAAAGTCCATACCCATTTTCAGCCACTATGTTTTCCACCTTTGCCCCCACCCGCCACATCATCACACGCTCAGCGATTTTTTTTTTTTCCGTTTTTTCTGTATCAGTTTCCTTAATCGACTATGAAGCATAGTCGATTAGCCTTAATCGACTATGCTTTATAGTCGATTAATGAAATTCTTTAATTTAAAAAAAAAATTGTTTTTAAATTTTTTTTATATATGAGGTATATTAATCGCCTATGATGAACCATAGTCGATTAAGAATCTGCTAGTAAACATAACAAATTACAACTGCGAAAAAATGCAAAATCAATTATATTTTACAAAAAAATAAAAAATATTCAACCATTATAAATGATTTATACAATTGAAGTCAATAAAAAAGAAATCCAAAAAGAATAAAAAAAACTGGAGTCGTTCAACCTTAATCGACTATCAGAACATAGTCGATTAGCTTAATCGACTATGAACATGTGCATAGTCGATTAAGGTTTCAGCCTGCGCGAAATTCTCTACACGCACCGTCCTCCGTCCAATCCATAAAAAAACCCAAAATCGGCCTCCACATCGTCCCCACACCACCCAGAGCTCCTGCCATGGCCGAACTCGTCATATTTTGAGCATGTTCAGCTCCACCAATTAAGAAAACTAATTTAATTTGATTTAATCCCAATCCTAATTTAACTTAATCCCAAAAGCAACACCCATGATTCCTCTTTCTCGCAGCTCCGGCACATTCTGCTGCTCGCCGCCGCCGCAATGCATCCGTCTCCGGCGATGTTTTGCGTCGTCCGATGCAGCGCTCTCCGCCAATGCTAGCCCGCGCCGGTCGATTTCGTCAAAGTTGCTGCCGCACCACGACTCCGCGGCATCGCAAACCAAATCCGCCTCGCCGGCGCGTTGTTCCGCCGCCGCTGCTTCTGCTGTTGCTCGTCATGGAATTGGGAGAGGATTTGCTCGTCGTGGAATTGGGAGAGAATTTGCTCTTCGTGGAATTAGGGTTTTAAAGTAATACATTGACAATTAAGGGTAGATTTGGAATTATAAAAATAACATTTGGTGGAATACTAATTAAGGGGGTTTTCTCTAATTGTTTTTGGGAGGGGGGGTTTCCTTAACTACATTTCCTAGATGAGGGGGGTCTTGCTAATAATCCCAAATTAATTACATATCTATATATATATATATATAGACACACACACACGGGGTGGTTGGAGAAAGACGAACCCATATGATGTAAACATGGGTTTTTTGTGCATAACCAATCATCTTTATTATTCTAGGTTCAGGGGCTATATCTTTTCGGCCAATAAGCCGATCCCTTTAATATATATTATAAATAAAGGAAAAATCAATGTATATGACAAAATTACCCCAACCCTTTACACCAAATTCTTAATTGTAATCCCAATTTAATCAATTTTGATCATAAAAATCCAATTTTTACGTTTTTTTTACTTTTTCTTTTCAGAAATTATTTTTTTTCCGTCAATTTCCAGCGTTGACTTTTCGAATTTTTTTTTTCCACCGCCGGTTTCTGGCGTTGACTGCCGGTCTCGGCTGTTGACTTTTACGATTTTTTTTGTCCGTGTTTTTCCGCCGCCTGTCTCCGGGTTGAACTTTTTAGTGGTGTTTTTTTTTTGGGCGTTTTTTTAAGTCTGCCGCTAATCGTTGACCATAATTGTACTGTCATTAACAACAATTACACTGTTACTGACAGTAAATTAACGTAATTATTATACTGTCGTTGACAGTACAATTAGAGAACGACAATATTATTATTTTTTTGGTTATTTTTTTTTTCATTTTGTTTGGTTTGTTGACATATCAAGAGCATTATATTACTGTCGTTGACAGTAAAATAACTATAAACACAATAATATTACTCTGATTGGCAGTAATATTAACTATCTTACTGTTAAACACAATAAAATTAACTAACTACAGTTTAACACATTAATATTGCTATATTAATATCTAGCACAGTAATATGACTATGTTGACCGTTCAACAAATGTAAACATAATAAAAAACCAAAAAAAATATTATTACTGTGAGTGACAAGAATATTACTATAACAACAATAATATTACCGTCAACCACAGTAATATTACAACAATAGACAGTAATATTATTACGTTACTCCGTGAATAACTCAAACAAACAAAGAATCCAAACAAAATAATAATATTGATGTGGTTGACAACAATATTACTATAACAACAGTAATATTACCGTCAACCACAGTAATATTATTGTGTTTACAGTAATATTACAATAATAGACAGTAATATTATTACGTTACTCCGTGAATAACTCAAACAAAAAAAAAAACCCAAAAAAATAATAATATTGATGTTGTTGACAGTAATATTATTGTGTTTACAGTTATTTTACTGTCAACGACAGTAATATAATTACATTGACTTGTCAACAAATCAAACAAAATAAAAAAAACAAGAAAAAATAAAAAATAATAATGTTACATTAATTTACTGTCAACGGCAGCATAATTACATAAATATATTGTCAACGGCAGTACAATTACGTTAATTAACTGTCATTGACAGTATAATTACATAAATTTACTGTTAATGACAACACAATTACGGTCATCGTTTAGCGGCGGACGTAAAAAAAAAAACAAAAAAAAAAAAAAAAAACTTGAAAAACAATAAATAAAGAAATGCCGGAGACCGCCATAAACCCCATAAAGTAATGGTGGCTCGTGATCATGCAATAGGTGCATGCATCTCCAGTTTTAATTGCACACGGGTTGTATGTATATATATATATATATATATATATATATATATATATATATATATATATATATATATATATATAATATAATATAAATACATTAAAAAAATGAATAATATTTTAATTTTAACAAACAAATGAAAAATATATATATTAGATATTAATACATTTGAAAAAAAAAAATTCAATCTGAACAAATAAAATGCTAAATATAAAAAAATATAATATTCTATAGTTGTTTCAATATCGATGATGAACCCACAAACTATATTCTATAGTTGTTTCTAAACGGTCATATATTTGTCCTAATTGCATTTATGCATTTTAATTACATTTTAATATGATTAATTACATATATAATTACTTGAAGTAATTCATATAAGACTAAAATCAAAAGTATGCAAAATGGTGCAATTTGATTGGTTAGTTGACTAGATTGCACAAGACCATTATGAAATTGTTTACACTTGATTATAATAAGTAAACATCAGCCCCCTATCTCATCTCAAGCTGTAAAAACGTGGAGGAACCACAAGAATCGAACAAATACAAGCCTTCCAATCATCATCCTCCATTTGGCCTTGTTGGGAATGGGTAGATAAGTGAAGACTTTGTGTTTTGGTCTTCAGTTTCACTTGTCTTCTTCCAAAAACGACCAGACCAATTTACTTAATCTTCTCTTCTTATTTTTCAACTCCCATATTCACATAAGAGAATATCAAATCATAAGAACTCATAGAAGTATAGCTAGAACAAGTTCTTCACCGTTTCTAGCTGAAAATCCTACGTTTTGAAGTTTGAATTCATCTCTAATCAAGGCTTCTAGCACACCCTATAAACTGATCTTTTCACTTCATACATCATATTGAAGTTGAGGTAAGTTGAAGCTTTCATTTGCTCATCATAAGAACCATATTATGTGTGCTTTAATGTGACTTTAGCTACGTGTTCATGTTTGAATGATTGATGATTCATAGTGATATGAAAGAATATGTTTTGAAAATGGGAGTATGGTACTTGATTGATGGTCGGGTAGGCAAGGGACGCGGGAGGAACCGGCGGACCCAACACATGGTGGCAAATACGTGAGGTCGAAAGACCAGTATGGGAAACTCACAATTGAAGAAATGAAATACAGCTAACACCTGAGGTCGAAAGGCCGGTATGGAAACTCCGTATTATATCTATTGGCCAAATATGATGAACAGGTTCCGAAAACCACAACCTATTGCTATCAGTCAAGTACCACACTTCAAGAGTACCCGAAAAAGAGAAGGATTTCAAAAGAAAGGATCATGAATGAAATTATATGTGATATTGTAAATATTAAATGAATAATGTGTTATGTGATATAGTGCTATTATATCAGTTTTAACTTGCTGAGCCATTAGCTCATTAGGTTCTTATGATGTAGGTAATGATGTACATGTTTAGAAGTTGACCTAGCCAAGAGCGGCCATTCAGAGATTTGTTCATATGCCATGCTTCGAGCCATTTTTGTAGCCGAGCTAGAAACTCTGATTTCATTTTTTTAGCTGCTCTATTATTGTTTTTGTACAATGTAATTTTATAAACCATGAATATATATACATATGTACATCTTTGAGAAAGTCCAAAGTTTGATTTCTTTTCAAAGCATATAATGTATTTTTGTATTAAAACCATAATGTCTAAATATATATAAAAAGGTTAGCATCCCTAACTTAATGGTGGTGATCCGATTGGATTCTGCTGTTAGGTTGTGGGCTGTTACAATATTAAAATGTGAGAGGCTATTTTTTCAGTCTTTTACAAACCTCTGGACAATGTGTGAATTTTTTTTGTAAAAGAGTTTTTCGTCAAAATCCCTTTATAAATAAGTATTCATTGATTAGCTTATTTTTAATGTGAATATATATATAATGGCTCAGGGATTGATGCGATTTATATCTAATGGTGTGAAGATCGGTGGTGGTGGAGAAGAAGATTATCAAGAATTATTATTCGGAGATGGAAATGGTATTGGTTTTCTTGGTGGCTTACTTGGAGGATGACTTCTCAATGTCGCCCATGAATAAAGATTTACCGGACAGTGTTAATTTTATTTATCGGTTTCTGTCCACTTTCCGTAGTGCAATTTGCTTTTCTTGATTTGTTTTGTTGGAGTTTGAAGACTATAAAAGATTGTGCAAATGAGAAGCTTCTTGATTCAGATGATATGTTCATATTTTGTGGTGTAACCATGGTTCGCCGGGACGGCGCCGGAACAGAATGGAAACGGTATCCTCTGTTTCCGAAACCATAACCGATCCGTTCCACAACGAAAAACGTTGCAAAAAAGACAAAGAAACGGCATAGATATGCATGTCCTAGTATTGTAGTTCGTGTTTTCATTAGCGTTTTTCTGCAAGCACTTTTGGGCGAGTACTTTTCTGCAAACACTTTTGCGTGAGCACTTTTCTGCATTGTTTTGTACGTCTATGTTTGTGCATGTTGTTTTGAGTGAGTGTTTTTGTACATGTTTGTTGATGAGTATTCATGTCCTTGTATTACGTTTCTTGTTTTCATTAGCGTTTTGCACAATTTAATTTTGCGCGAGTACTTTTGTGCATTGTTTTCTACATGTATGTTTGTGCATGATGTTTTGTGCGTGTGTTTTTGTGCATGTTAGTTGATGGCATAATCATGTCCTCTTATTGTAATTCGTGTTTTCGTTAGCTTTTTTGCACAATTCACTTTTGCGCGAATACTTTCGTGCATTGTTTTGTACGTGTATGTTTGTGCATGTTGTTGGAACAACGAGACAAGGCTATAATAAATCGGATGGTCGCGGTTGTCACGCATACCGAAACGGTCTGGAACGGAATTGGAACGGTATGAATCATCATAA
This sequence comes from Erythranthe guttata, assembly GCF_056151865.1. NCBI lineage: Eukaryota > Viridiplantae > Streptophyta > Magnoliopsida > Lamiales > Phrymaceae > Erythranthe > Erythranthe guttata. The sequence goes on along the minus strand of NC_142544.1, from coordinate 6,377,307 downwards.
TTTCCTTATTCCGGTCTCCAACGACAATTTAAAGATCTCAACCTAGGATTTTAACTTTTAATTAAAAGTTCTAAAAATCTACAATTAACTCCAATACTTTAAATGTAGTTTAATTTGGGGCTAGGGAATGAAGTGTCATGATTATGAGTAAGTTTTTTAAGTTTTCAAAATTTGCAATCTAGTCCTTATTGTATTTTTATTTCTCTTAAAGTAAAGATATAACTTAATAAATTACATTTTCACCCTTAATTCTATTTCTCAAGGTTTAAAAAAATGTTCTAATATTAAAATTGGAGTTTTAATCATAGCTTGTATATTATTCTAGGATAAATTACAACCACCCCTGAGGTATGGTCAAATTATTAAGAAAAAAAACTTGTTGTTTGTATGATTACATCAACCCCTCAACTATGAATTTTCTTACATTTCCACCCTTATGGTGTCAAATTCAACATAATCATCTAGATTCTATGGAATGTTCTCTAGTTTGTACTCATTTTGTGCTACCATGCAGTTTATGATGCACCACAATTTGATATATACAAGCCAAAAAACACATATTAAGATCATCGACCTAGCTTCAAAATGTGGAGATCGAATGGGATAAAACGGGTACAAAATTGAGTATTCCATATAATCTAGAAGATTCCATTAAATTTGAAACCGCATGGGTGAAAGTGTAAGAAGATTTATAGTTGAGAGGGAGTGGTTGTAATTACCCAAACAGGAGGATATTTTTTTTTTTTTTTTTTTTGTTTTTTTTTTTTTTTGTAATTTGACCATACTTCAAGGAATGGTTGTAATTTACCGTATTATTCTATATAACATTAATATTAAAACTTTATTTGACATTAATTCTAATTTTCTGCATTTTAATTGTACTTTGTCCGGTTTGAGCGCGATGCAGTCACAATACAGTCGCGATGTTGCAATGGAACTGGAATGGCGGTGTCCGTAACGATAGACCGCGACATTCTGGCGAACCATAGGTGTAACTCCCTTGTTGATTATTTATTATTGTACCATAGAAACTTTGGCAAAGATGTATTTCTTATTTCGAGGAGAAAAAAAAAAGATCAACAGTGTTTCAATCAGTAATACCTCTCGTATTTTAATAAACTTCAATTTCATATATTTAATTCTAATTTAATCAATTATTCAATTTTGACCTCTAACCATATTTTGAGCGTCATCCCATTGACCGCCGGTCTTCGTCATTAACTTTTTTTTTTTTTTAAACATTTCTTTCGATACCGCTGCTGACCAACGGTGTTAGTTATTTATTTTCCCGCCGCTGACCAATGATCAATTGCGACGTTGATTTTTTTCTTTTTTTCTTTTCCCAAACATTTTTTTTTGCCTTTGTAAAAATACTAATACTACTGTATTTTATAGTAATATTAATTATATTACTGTTTAACCCAATAATATTGATATATTACTATCTAGCGCAATAATATTAACACAACAAAATCATACGTTACGTAATAAATTATTGTGCAATATAAGTTACGTAATAAATTATTGTGTGAATACAGTTATACTATACGAAATTGCCCCTATTTTTAAATAATGATTACGCGTATCGTAAAATCGGTAAAATCGGATTACTGAAAACTGATCACTGACGACAATGCATATTTGTGAAATTACTACTGATTTACTAAACTCAATTATAGACCGTAAGAAAGATGGGGTTGTCTAGGGTCCGAGAGGGTCTGTACTACTCGGACCCAAACGAATAAATCTGGTGCGTTGAAAATATTAAATAAATAATTATAACCGTTGATTTGAAGTACGATCCAAGTATGACTCAGTACGAACATAGCTATTTATTAATTTTAGTACGAACCTAGTAAAATTAGATCGTACACATATCGTACTTCATCGTACTCCATCGTACTTCATGTAAAATTACTATATTACCATTACACAATTAAACTAGAGAATTAAAAAAATCAATAATATATTAAAACGTAAAAGCTGTTAATCTTTTTCCTCAAAAGTCAAATCTCAGCCCTAATTACCAATTAACATTTCTTATCCAATACAATCCTTCGAGAAAATTACTGGTGGCCAAGAGTCTGGTTCATCGTTTGCCCTGACTCTCAATCTTCATCGTTTCGAGAAAATTCTTCGAGAACATTACTGTAAGTGCTCATCCCCGACTCTCAATCTTCTCCGATGGCCAAGAGACTGGTTCGGATTGGTGGATGATAGATGGAATTATTGGGTTATTCAATGCGGCTCGGGATTCATAACCGATTGAAAAACGATATACATTTAGATTTCGTACTTTTTATTGTGAATCGTCTCTTGGAATCACTACCGGAGAAATCGAAGACTTCCGCAAAGGTATCACTGAAATTCTTGTTAAATATTTATTTCTTTTGTTTTCACAGTAAATTGCTTTCTTTGTAGATTAATGGAACTCTAAAATGGTAAAAATTAATGCAAAAAGATTCAGAGCTCTATATAGGTGGTTTTTTTTTTTTGTTGATAAAAAGTGTGCTTTCACAATTTTAGACTTCAGGTTATTTTAGTTATTCTTGTTTGAATTGAAAGTCTGGAACTGGAATTTCGTATCTGTAGTTGATGTATGCATTTGGAATTTCGTAGACTTTGTTTACTTTTGAGGATTGGGACGATTTCTAAGCTGGGGATCTAGAGCTCGATTTATGGGGTATAATATTCTTATGACTAATGAATTGGAGTTCCTTTGAAACTCTAGTTTGAACTACAATTTGATCAATTTCTGTTGTATATAGTATTAATGGAATATACTTTCATTCATTGTATACATTGTTTTCTCCATAGAAATATACTATTGACGGGCCGTAAATTGATCATACACTGCCTAGGGGACAACAGAGTCTTGTAACAGTCTTGTAACATGGGTATTGGCATATATATATATATATACATATATATATATATATATATATATATATATATATATATATATATATATATATATATATATACCGAGAAAGCCGATGTTTATAGTTTCGGAATGCTCTGCTTCGAGCCTCTAACGGGGAAAGTTCCCTAATTTACGACCGAGTTTTTCCTCTATATGTAGGGTTTTACGGTACATCAAGAAAATCCTCGTCATAAATCCGGACCACGGCCACCCTGACTCTCCGCCGCCACTAGTGGACTACTGCGACATGGAGGCAGGGTACTTGAAGAAGTTTCCGGAAAAGGGGGGCGCGGGGGTTTTGGCCCCCCCGGTTCTGCAGATCCCGTTTCAGATGTTCACGTACAAGATAGTGGAGAAGGAGAAATTCTACTCCAAGAAATGGGAGATTCATAGGCCAGCTTCGATGTTTGACGAAGATCATAATATGGACGATTTCTTGCTTGCGCCGAGCGATCGGAGGTCCGTTTGTTCGGAGATTATCGACACCAAGAATTCCGGCATTGCTGTGGATATGAGGTCCGTTATTTCCGAGATTCCGCAACGGAAAATGCACCCGTTGGATCAGAGCTCGTTTGGTTTGGAGAGTCCTAGGAGGAAACTTTCGAGTAAATCGTTTAATCTGGAGAGGAGAACCGACCAGAATTTCACTAGTCGGGAGCTGAGAGAGGTTCTTGATAAAGCGATTATAGCATCCAAAGTAGCGGAATCTTCTCAGTTAGTGACGAAAGTGACGGAGCAGAAAGCGGAGAGTACCGAGATTCTTGAAAAGAAACAGTCTTTGAGACCAATAGTTGACCAAAAAACGAAATCTTTGGAGGGGGAAATGATACTGCGGCCCACGAGAAATCGGAAATTAAGCGAGATTCCGGAGAAGATAGTGAAGAATGGAGAATCTATAAAGAACACCGTTGAAAAAACCGAGGAAAAAACTGGCAAGACAACTGTGATCATTAAACAGATGAAAGATGTAATAAAGACCAAGAAAATTGAAGGTTTGCTCTTTTCTTCCATTTTGTTGTCATAATTTCTACGTCGAAATGTAGTAAAATATTCTAAAAAGAATTTCTGATTTTGTTTACTCAGAAACCCGAAACAGGAAAACGAGGTCCGTTTTCTCCGCAGCTTCATCTCCAGCGAGAGCTTTCGGCCAATCAGAAGCACCGAAAAACGAGCCGATCAGAATGAAGAAGAAAACTATGTCCGTTTCTTCGCCAGCTTCTTCTCCGTCTAGGGTTTTCAGAAAGTGCAGCCAATCAGAAGCATCACCGAAAGACGAGTCGCCGTCAAGAATGATGATGAAGAAGAAAAGTGCACCCGTTTCTTCGCCAGCTTCTTCGCCTTCCCGAACTTTCGCCACGTGCGCTTCTCCTTCGCCGAGACAAGTGTCGGCCTGTCATTCGTCGATGGAGAATAATTCTTCTTCGTCGCCACTGGACCCGTTCGGGCGGTGCTCGAGACTCGGTAGACAGACCTCACTTCCGGACGTGACTGTGGGCCCACAAAGACCTCATCTAGATCGTGTTTCGTCTCATGTAGCATAGTTTTTTTTTTGTCTGAACTACACAAATGTAATATGTTTTAAGGAAGAAAGAAAGAAAAAAGGCAATGCAGTTTAATCCGGTTTAGGGGGAGTGTTAGAAAAGCCATGATTTGTTCATATTTTGAGTATATTCCTTTTTAATTTTTTAATTTATTATTTTTTTTTCAGTTTGTATATTTTCGAAATGAAAGTAAAATTTTGGGATTGATTTCTTTCAAAAGCATAAAGATGAACATGATCATGTGATTCATATACAATCATAAACTAAAATCAAGAATCGGATTTGAGTTCAAAACTATATACAAACATAAACTCGATCACAGGATCGATCGACAGATGACATTGGTCGAAAAAACCGATCTTTTCCACTGCAATACAGCATATAAAGTTTCTCATAGTAGCTCCTTGCAAGAATTCGGCATTCATTAATAGCATTGGGAAATTGCCGTTTAATTTCAGAAACGGGTTTCTTTAATCGAAGCTCCGGATCCCCATCGATCAAACACTTCGCCAAATCACGTCCCCTAATATATTAAAAAAAAATAAAAAAAAAATTCACTAACATCATTTTCGGTCATTATATTTATAAGACGACCAAATAAATAAATAAAATACAAATACGAAAGCAGAAGTAACTACCCCTTCATCACGAAATGGCAAAGTGATTCTCGTGTATATATATACTTGGTGTCGGTAAAGCGCACAAACGGCATTCATACAAAGCTCTTCGTCTTCTTCAAAGGCATCGAGCATGTGGGCCCCACACGTCCATGTTTTGCTCCTCCATTTCGGATTTTTTTCATCAATATTAATATTTTCGTTAATTGGCGAAACCTCGTCTTCATTGTCGGAATCATTGATTTCTATAGCCAAATTTGTATTATCTGCACACGAATCATATTACTTTACTCAAAATAAAACATCTTCGAACCAACAAATTAAAATCGAAAAAAAAAGCAACATAAATATGTTAATCCTACACTCTTATAGATACCATCAATTTTTATTTTTATTTTCGAAAAAACATAAATAAAAACAGAGTTACAATAATGAAAAATAACTCAATTTAATTATCATCGTTAAGGTAGTTAGCTTACAAGTTATTTAGGAGCATTTTAACAGCCACAATTGTACCATTCTGGTTTTCTGTACAATTCATGGAATGGAATCTCAATTGTCGACCTCTCATACTGACAAAAACCGACAAACTAGAACACCGAGTATGGTGTGAACTGTAATTAATCTTTAACACGCAATCCTTCAATAAGCCCAACTCCAAATAGATTGTTAAGAAAAATCAATCAAACACGTAGTTCTAAGTAAATTAATTGAAGAAATTAATTGATAAACCGATAAAACAACCGTCTAAATCTTTGATAACCCCAGAAACATTGTCAAATTTGTTTTCCTGTACACAATAACTCCATGAAACACAATTATATATGGATTTGTCCAATTCATGAATTAGAATACACACAAAAATTAAAACCCTACACCTTAACTTTCTTGTTTTCCTTAATTCGTAGAGAAGAGAAGAAAGATTATACCTCGACTATATCCCCGCAGGAAAAGAACGATTGATGAAGATGATTTTTATTTTTATTGATGATGATGGCGACGAGATTTGTTTTTTTCTCTTTTTTTAGACGATGAATAAACAAAGAAAAAAAAAAAAAAAGGATTGAAGAGATTAGGGTTTAATGAGAATAATTAGATCGTAATAATTAGATTGTAATAAGCTTTTAAATTATTGATTTTCTAATTATATTTTTTATTTTATATAAAAAGGGTTTTTATGTAATTTCATCTGTAATTCAGGGTTCGTACATTTTTTTACTGGGTACGTACTAATCCTACGTGGCGCATTCTTATTGGTTTCGTACGTGGCGCATTCTCATCGAATGCCAGATCATTATAAAAAAAGGGAAGTAAATTGATTTAATATTTTCAAATATTTCGTACAATTATAATGAGAATTAAGTGGATTCGACTTGGGAAATATTCCTTAATTACATATATAGTTTAGATATGAAATAGAGATGTCCAATTCTAATAAGGAAACCCAAATACTTCCTTATATATAATTACAAAAAACCCATTGCCCTACTTGCTTATATTATTATAGATACCCATAATCACCCCTCCATTAATCTTATTAAGAGAAAACAAATCACTAATTCATAAGCATTATATTAATTAATCGCATTAATGGAGATGAAAGAGTACTTTAAGCAGACAATTAGGTTGTTTGGGGTTGATGTTCTTGTTCATCCAAACACCCCCCAAGAAGATCATCAAGTTGTTCATAATCATCCCGGTTCACCATCGGAATCTTCTACTCCTACTCCGGCCGCCGGTAGCAGCCCAGATCAAGAAAAGCATGTCCCTGATCAATCTCTTGTTCCTTCCGCCGCCGCCGGAAGCCGCCCTTCTTCCGACGAAGTTCCCGCCAAGAAAACGGCGGCGCGGGCTGCTCCGGAGGAGTTTCATGAATTCGACATTATCGATTACTATCCCATGATGGCGTGTGGTGATTTTCGTCCAGTTATCTTCTTCTCCACGCCAGAAGAAGTTGGTTGTTCTTCACGTAGACCCGTTATCAACGGCGACGTCGGTGCAACTTCTGATCCTAAGGCGGATAATAAATCCGACGTCGTTTCAAGAAGACCCCAGACCAAGAAAAGGGTTTCTGGAACTGCAACTTATACTCATGACGTCAGCCCTTTTGTAAAGAAGAAGGCCAAACTAACATCCAATGAAATTGTAGTCTACAGTCCAAATCCACTTCAATCTTTTCCTCCGTCGATGAATCGTCACCATGACGTAAGCCCTAACAACCGCCGATCGGAAGAAAAGAAGAAGATGAAGGGGAAATTAATATTAATACCCGACGAAGAGAATGTTTCCGAACCAGCGCCTGTACGGAAGAAGAGAACAATTAGGCGCCGGGATAAGACTTTATTCATTCGCGGCGAGTCGTCATCGTCATCGATACCGGATACTGTTCTTCCACTGGAGGAGATTCCAGGTATGATTGAGACGATCGAGTCACACAACGGAAGTAAACCGGTTTTCTTGTACCACAAGAAACTCGAAACATCCGATGTGTGGGACCACCTCAACAGATTGAGCATCAACACACCTGAAATCTTGATGAGTCTTCTGAGAGACGAAGAGAGGATAGCTGTAACCGAGACGAGAAAAGGAGTTCAATGTATCGGGATCGATAAAAGTGGCCGATCGTTTAACCTGCATTTGGGAAAGTGGCCTAGCTTGCAGATGATTGTTATTAACAAAGAATGGGGCAGGATAGTCAACGCCAACAACGCGGTCAAAGGCGATTGGGTTGAAATTTGGGGGTATCGAGTAAACGGAAGCGACGAGCTTTGTTTGGTGATCAACTTTAGGAAACAAGAAGAAATTGATCAAAGGATGATTGCAACTGCTGCTGCTGCAGCTTCAACCAGCACTAGTAGTTCTAGCTAGTTAGTAATGGAGGCATTGATTGCACCATCTCCAATTAGCTAATTAATTTTTAATATTAGGGTTTGAATTTTTTTTTTTTTTTTTTTTGTTTGTTAATGATTCATATGTGATTTTTTATTGTTTGTTTGTTAATATTAGGAAGATAGAGGTTTTATTTTAATACATGAGTTTCTTCGTTTTCACTTTTCATCAAGAACATTGTTTTATATATATGTCAATCACATAACGTAAATCAACGGTGGGAAAAAAAGTTTCAAAAACAAAAAAGTCAAAATCGGATTTAGTGGTCAAAATTGATGAAATTGGGGTTGAATTAGGGTTTAAATCATAAAATTGGGTGATCTAAATGGTTGCGGTGATTTAGTTATGAATATTGGGTTCTTTACGACAAAGGAGTGTGGGATTATTTGCGATAAATAACCTAGATTAATGATGAACCAAATTTGTCAGGGACCCCATATAAAACGCATTTTAATTATTCAGTCTGATGTTACTTTTATGAAGTACAAATCAATTGTTATTCCAATTCCAAATTTTTTGAATCTAAAAATTCATTATGAATCCATAAGTTACGAAATTCAGAAATCGAAACTTTTTGAATCAGAATCTGTGAAAATTGGAAATTCACCTTAGTTATTCTAATAGCTATTCGTCCCATAAAAAAACACAAGTTCTCCGTATGGATTTTATATACAAAAATAAGTGATCATTGTTTGAAATTTATCAAGACACAACCTCTATATATTATTTTAAGTCGTCATATTTTTAGGTGCCTTTCTGTATTTTCCCGCAAAAAATAATTAATCTTTATATATAAAAGAAAGGTTTTCCCCGAAACCCTAATCCCATTTTTGTGAAATATTTATAACCTAGGGGTAAATTTGTAATAATATAAACTGACTTCCTAAATTTTCTTCCGTATTTATTGAATAATTGCACACAAGAAAATACTATGACCTTTTTTTTATAAAACTACCCACTGCTTTCTAACTGCAAAACTTCTCAGGTTTTAGAAACTTCTCCCTCAACTTCTCATAAAAACCTCTTATTTTTTTCCGCAACAATGGAGAAAATCGAAAACTCAGAAGCAATCCCATCGACCCAACAAGAAAATTTCGAGATAATTCGAGGCCAATGATCTCTGCCTATGATTTGTACAATAATGATTAGAACAAAAAGATCACCGCCAGTGAACCGGAGAAAAAAAGTTGTATTATTTAATTTATTCTTGCAAAAGCTTGTTAGTGATGGTTACTCTCTCATCATTGTCTCCTGCAATCTAACAACTCTTCTTCTTATAATTTAATTTCATTTTTGACCAAATGTATAGAAGCATCGGTGATTTTAATTTTCGATTACACTTTTGTTTTTATTCTCATCCGAATCAAACTGTTGGTTTTTAAACTTAGCTTCATCATCAAGTACAAAACTTGCAACATGATATTGAACAACTTCGGCATATCTTTCAATTTATTTTGGGATATGACGACACAAAGATGTTGATACAATTCCACCTCTACCAACTCATTTCCAGGAAGAAATGGAAGTTAATTAAGGATAATATATCGATAAACTGACTTTTATTAAGTCAGTTATTATATTTTAGTTATTCCCTGTGTTTAGGAGTTTATCCATAAACTGACTTTTATTAAGTCAGTTATTAGATTTCAGTTATTCCTTATGTTTAGGAAATTAGTTTTGTGTTAATTTAGTATAAATAGTTAGTATTTGTTCAGTTTTTAGGGATAGGGAATAAGTAACTTGTAAGAAGTTCTGGAGCCTTGTCTTCTCCATACGGACAAATATATATGGTATATTATTGTGTTTAAGATTCTTGCACATAATCTGCCATTGTTATTTATTATTCTCTTGGATTGTTCTCGATTCCTATCAGATGTATTTTCTACATTATCTAATATTAGATTTTTGAAACCTTTACATGCTTGATTGTTATTTGTCTTTGGCGTATAATGTTTTATCTACATGTTCTAAATGTTGAAATATTTTGCAGCAACACACTTCGTTTCAGCATGTGTGCAGAGTTGGAGAGTTCAGCTGATGGAATGCATTTAACAGGCAATTTACGGATTATTTTATATGAGAGCTCAATCAATAGTTATTTTCTTCACCTTCTTAAGTGTGTTTTATTTTCGACATTTGCCTTGACATATTAAGTTTATATTCGCCACGTTCCAAACATCTTTCGGATCATTCTTTATTTTTTCATATATTTCATAATAGTTTTTGATAGTCATGATATGACTTAACATATTACAAGTTTGTGAAATGTATTTTTCATTCATGGAAGTCTGTCAAAACATGTATTTTTGTTGCTTCTTCTTCCTCCAAGAAAAGGTTTCCATCCAATCATCTTATTGTTTTTTTTTTTTTCCGGTCAACAACTGTTTGGTGGGGAAAGTCGATTCACCTTTGTTCTCAGAAGCAACTGTAGCAGCGTTTTCAGAAGAAATTGTACCGGGCTTTCTTCTCTTTCTATTTTTATTTTATTTTTTCCTGTTTTTGTCTGGAAAACAGTCGTTTTGTTTTGCTATTTATTTTGTTATTAGATAAGAAGTCAGTAGCTGATAATTTATTTCAGATTATCGATATTTTTTTTCTGACTTCCGATGTATGTCACCATTTTTCTACATGCAGTCTCTTCATCCACGTATAATATACTCTCTTTCTGCACGTATATACAGCAACATTTTATGTGATTTTATGGATCTTTTATCATTGCTAACAAAGCCAATCATCAGATTGCTCTATCGCTGATACATTTTTTTGTTCAGTGTTTTGTTAACTCTTTGCCTAAAATATTCAGGTTTGACATCCTTATTGATCAGCATGTAGTGTAAGAAATAAAGTTGCACCTCACTCAGACGTGTAGACAACAAAGTTGCGCCTCACTCAGACGCAACGACAACAAAATTGTACCTATTGCAAACGCTCATTTTCTGGTGATGTAAGTCTTTTAATCCAATAAAATCTACCAGAAAACTCTTTAGGATAAATAAAATCCTCTATTCTTTTCAATTTCACGACAAATCTATGAACAAATTCAAATTTATTGATTTTCCCTAATCTAATTCTAAAAATTTGGAAAATAATTGTTTAAATTTGAATTTAAACAATACTAAATATATGTAATAAGTTTCAATGGAATAGATGGATTGTACGATTTTTATTTAGAATCAGTATTGAGGACGGTAAGAGGGTACAAATAGACATGGCCACGGGGCGGGTCGGGTCCGGGTCCGGGTCGGACCCGCCGGGTCCGGGTCGGACCCGCCGGGTCCGGGTCCGACTTTTTGGGGACCCGAAACCGACCCGCGGGGAGGCGGGTCCGGGTCCGGGGCGGGTCCACCCGGGTCCATCCGGGTCCGGTTCGGGTCCGGGTCGGGTCCGGGTCCACCCGGTTTTTCAATTTTTTTTATTTTTTTTTATTTTTTTTTATTTTTTATTTTATTAAATAAGAAAGAAAAAAAAACTTATATTAAAACTTGAAAAAACATGACATTAACTTTAAATTCAAAATGAAAAAAATAATTGAATTTAAACACTAAACAATTTAAAAAAGAAATGAAACGATTAAGACTTTGAACATAAACTAAATAAAATGAAAATTGTGAAGATTGAATTATGGGTATTTATAAGTGAAAGTAATAATTTTATGGGTATTCATTATTGTTAAATAATTTTAATTAAATTATTAACAAATATAATATAATAATAAATTTTTTTTATCTATAAGTCATATATAGTTTTATTTTTAAAGTAAAAAAATAATTAGAATGAGATATAATCAATTTTTATTAAAATAAACATCATCTATATTTTTAAATAATTATCTTATAATAAAATAATCAATAATTTTAATAAGTTCTTGTCAACAATTGAGGTTAATCAATTTAAATTAATTGAAATGAGTTATAACCTATTTTTTTAAATAAAATATTATTTTATTTTTCATTCGAATTTTTCATACTATCGATTCTAATAACATAAGTGAGTTTGTATTAAGTCAACGCGTTTGTTTATATATTGAATTGATTCAATACTTTATATTTTTCAATAGTAGAGATTATATTTATATAGTAATTAATAAAGATGTTTTGAAGTATTGAACCGTGATTTTATATATATTTTTAAAAGTTTCTTATATTGCATTTGTTAATAATTTAATTAAAATTATTTAATAATTAATATGAAAATTAATAATTTATTTAACATATTCATCATTTTACACTTAGAGTTTTATATTATATATATTTATTGTCTACAAATATACAAATATGTTCGTTGCCCCAGTGGATAGAGTTGGCAATCTTTGCCCATTCACCAGGGTTCGAATCTTGCAACACTCAAGTTTTGGACAAAAAACACCCAAAATCCGGGTAGACCCGATGGGTCTCGGGTCCAAGATATCTGGACCCGAAACCGACCCGTGCTTGGGCGGGTCCGTGGTCAATGGGGCGGGGCCGGGGCGGTCAACGGGGCGGGTCCGGTCCGGGTCCGGGTCAAACCCGGCCCGTGGCCATGTCTAGGTACAAAGGGTTAAAGTTCAAATATCTTGCTTTTAGTAAAAGTCGTCCAACATTTATCATTTCAAGTTTTGGACAAAAAACACCCAAAATCCGGGTAGACCCGATGGGTCTTCGGGCCGGGTCCTCGGGCCCCCCCGCCGGGTAGACCCGTCGGGTCTCGGGTCCAAGATATCTGGACCCGAAACCGACCCGTGCTTGGGCGGGTCCGTGGTCAACGGGGCGGGGCCGGGGCGGTCAACGGGGCGGGTCCGGTCCGGGTCCGGGTCAAACCCGGCCCGTGGCCATGTCTAGGTACAAAGGGTTAAAGTTCAAATATCTTGCTTTTAGTAAAAGTCGTCCAACATTTATCATTTCAATTTTAACTCCAGTGCACGCTTAAGGAGAAATTAAATTTCGAAGTCAAAACTAATATCGGGATTTATTTATTTATTATTATTTTTTTTTTTTTGTGTTATATAGCTCTAAGGCGCCTCAGGTCTCCAACAACTGATCAATTTAATTTCATGAAGATTCTTATATAAATAGTTTATAAATGATTCAAGTTCATTGTTCAAATCATGTTCCATGTAATTATTCCGTTAGACTAACATGTTCAAGATAACGCTAAAAAGTCGTATGTTATGTCCTCATTATGGTGCTCTAATGTTCGTTAATAATTCATAAACATGGCCATGAGTGATTATAACATTATATACATACATATTTATGCTTTTATTCGATCGTCAATTAAATATATGTATACTTCTCTAAAAACTAAATTGGAAATATGTATTCATCGTGCATCGCACGGGGTAGTACTAGTAAGTGATAATTGTAGCGTTTGTTTATGACTATTTGGCCCTCAATTACTTACTTGACTAGTTTTTTTGTCTGAAAAATGGATATACAAATATTTTTTTTAGGGTTAAATACAATTTGCACTCATGTACTATTATTACTGTCGCATTTACCTACCTTACTATGAAATACCACAAAATAGCCTCTCACCTTACCAGTCAACTCTAACGTTTCTAACGGTGTTAGTTTCTGCAGTGTAGTTACCTCTTTACCCTTACTTATATTTAATACAAATTACGATTTTCTGACTTGGGAAAAAAAATCTTACACATACGGAACAAAAGCAGAACATAAGTGAGAAACTTTCCCCTCTTCTTCCCTTTCATCTTCTCCACTGCGATTAATGACGACGAGATCCAGTGGTCTAAGGGCTTGGAAGCAATTCGAAGAAAACTTGGTGTAGACAAAGGTAAGTTCTCAAATTATCGCTCAATTGAGGGTTGGAATTTTTCGGGGATTTTTATCCACACAAAATTTTGGTTTAGATCTTCAAGAGTTGGATTACAAACATATTTTTAGAGGCTTATCAACGCAAAACTTATGGTTTGAGTTAGTATTCACTAAACAAATTCTATTTTGTATGTAAAGTTATGTTCCTTCGGATTTGGGGAATTTTGGAAATTTTTGAAATTTATTTTCAGAAATCTATTTCAAAAGGGCTTCAAAGAGAGGGTTTCTATATTCAGTATAATTTTGGGAATTTTTGGGTTTAGGAATTTTCAAAATTTGGGAGTTTTGGGTATTTTAGCTACAATGGTACTGTACTTCACTTATTTTTCATGTTTTTATGTAGAGTAAACTGCAAAAAGTACCCCTGTGTAATCTCTAAATAGCTAAAACCCCTCTAAGATAAATAAACCAGCGTTCTAAATAGCGGTCGTGGCGGTCGATATATCGGCCGCCATATCGGTATCGGTTATAAACCTTTACGATTTTGTTCAGGCGGTTTGGAATATCGGTTTTTTACTGCGAGGCGGTTTGCGGCGGTTTTTTGGCGGGTCAAACCGATATATCGGTCAACAAATCGGTTTTTTTTTTTTTTTTTTTTTTTTTTTTAAATTAAAATGAAAACATATTTTGTTTTTTTGTTTTTCTCCAATTCTTTCAACTTCCAAAACCAAACCAAGTACTACCCCGCAATTTATGCTTTGTTGTGTTTATATTAATTGTTGATGCGAAAGACTTACGTAGTATTTGAATTTCGTAAGAATCTTTTATTATATTATGATCTTATTATTTTTAAATTTTTGTTATTTATTGACTAATTAGAATTATATAATAACATATGACTGATAGGATATAATTATGTTTAAATATTCTTTTATATATATTTTGAATATTTACAAATAATATTTAGAAATATATTACACTAAATTTAAAAACCGATTTATTTCCGATTTACTTCCGATAAATCACCGCCGCGCCGATTTATCGTGTGGCGGTCCCTAACCGCCACGTACCCGATAACCGCCTTTTAGAACCTTGAAATAAACTAGCAAAAACCTCCCTGTGACATTATTTAAATAGCACACTCGGCCCATTACTTATTTGAGGGTTGACTTCATATAAAAAGACCCAATTACCCCCGAGATTTTGCAATTAATAAATCCTTATATTTTTTAAATATTTTAATTATTTTATTTTTATTATATCTTAATTATAAAGGTACAATGGGGTCTTTAATTTATTTCTATTTTTATTATCACATAATTTTTGTATATATTTTAAATTATCCCTACATCAAAAGAAAACTTAAATTTTATTATTATGTATTTAAAAAAATATATACTTAATTTTATTAACAAATTTTTAATAATTTTTCAATTTACTTATTTACTATTTTTAACAATATTTTAATTTTTAAACAATCAAATTAAAAAGAAAATATATATACATATAATATATATATATACATATAAATACATTTTAAGGGTCAATTTCGTCATTTCACGTCAAAAAACCAACTCCAAGTCGCGCAACCCGCGAGTGAGCCGAGCCACACACGAGTCAACCAGGGGGGTTTTTGCCTTTAACTAAATTTCACAGGGGGGTTTTTGCTAGTTTATTTATCACACGGAGAGTTTTTGCTATTTAGAGATTACACAGGGGTACATTTTGCAGTTTACTCTTTTTATGTAGGGTGAAATGTCAGATCCGTTTTTAACACTTAGAATTAATTATGGAAGGAGGTTCCAAACTTATTTTGATGATGTTGGGGGAATGATTTCAGTTGTGCCGAAAATTGATCCCAATTTAATGTCGTATTTTGAGCTACTAGATATAATTAAAGAATTTGGATATCCCATAACTAAGTGATAGTTGTAACCCTCTAGGCAATGATGTCTAGACCTCCTGTGCAGGTTATTTAACTCTCTTCAAATTTCTCAATTTTATTATACTTGAAGGCCTGCAAAAAAATCATTAATTTATTTATGAAGGTTCCACCACCAAGGCATGAAAGAAGATTAGCTGCTGGAGATGGAATACCAGTCTAACAAAACACCAGATTGAACACAAAATTTATGATTGTGTTGCTCTCAAGTCAGCGTACTCCAAACAATAATTTCATTTTCGCTACTGATAATGGAGATCATTGAAGCTTGTGATATAATTGTTAATTTATGATTTGAAATTATATTTTTATAGTTTGGATGTTTGTTTTGGTATTTTGATAGTTTTGGGATGATTTGACATTATATTTTGGTACGTTTGTTACTTTTGACACTTTTGATGACTTTGAACATTGGTTTGGGTGATTTCACTTTTACTATTGACGTTGAGTATTATTGAAGCTTGTGTAGTCTTACTTCCAGCTGATTTTTAAGGTTTTTATTTATATATTTGATGGTTTGGAATTATGTTGTTTTTGTATTTTGGATGTCTGTTTTGGTACTTCTGCTACATTTGAACTATCGGAAGACATTTTTAAATCGACTAATTATAAATTTCAAAAGAAATTAAAAATAATTTCAAGAATATAAAGAAATTTCAGATTTTTTGGGTAAAAAAATGGGGCTGGGATAAAAAAAGGAAGAAATTGGAAAGAAATTGAGTACAAATGAGTGAAGAATGATGTACACCTTTTATACATAATAGAGGGGTATTTTGGTCTGAAAAATTCTAACCCGCTAATGCAATGGAAAGTCAACAAACTCAAAGGGACATTTTTTAAAGGAGATGGACGGGAGGGGTTGTTTTGCCGCATTTCATAGTACAGGGGGTAAATGCGACAGTGCTAATAGTATAAGGGTGCAAACTGTATTTAACCTTTTTTTTATTATTTTAAAATAATAATATTATATTTATTTGCAGAAGAGTCAATCGTATATGTTTACATGATTATTGATTGGTTAACATTTAATCAATGGACAATGATAAATAACTCGGTCATCATATTAACTATAATAAATTAATTAAGAAATTGAGTTAGTCCTGGATGGTTATTTCTATGCTACATCCGGTGAAGACTATACCGGTAATTTTTAATCGTTGATCTACACACATCAATATGAGTGTGTTCGTGAATGATAAAGATATACCCGGTGCATTTTACCCAATGTAGCATAGAATAGACTCGTGAGGGACTAATCCAGGTTAATGGGCAAAAAAACAATTCTCCAACAGCAAAAAGACTTATATTAGTGATAAAAACATAATATCTCGTCACTTCAAATTAGGATCATAGGACCTATTTACTATTACTTTCTTTTTACCTACTATTACTTTATTTTATTTTGGTACTTATCTATTAATTTATAGACTTTGTCACCCAAGATTTAAATTCTATATACTTTTAGTCCATAAAATATATTTTTTTCCTTCTCTTAATTCACACTCATATTTTAGCCCCCAACAAAATGCCCCCAGTAGATCCGCCCCTAATAGCCATGTTACTAACATAAAATAATTTATATAGGATAAATTGCACCTACACTTCTGAGGTATAGTAAAATAATTTTAAGGTCCCTGTAGTATTGGTAATTATAAAACCACCCCTGAAATAATTACCGGAGTCATGATTTCATGTCTTGTAGACCGATGCACTATATTTGTTTCCCGGGGGACCGTTAATGCTGCCATAGATGAAAATTTATAAATCTTATATAAAATAATAAGGATTTAAAAAATGTTAGGAGAACCATGTCACACCCTAGCTTTATGTTGTCTCTACAATTGCCTGAAACTAATAGTCCGTTAGAATCTTAAAGAAATAACTTATCCAATGTATTAATATGTTAGGGTTTCGAACAATGTATGAGAGGGTGATTGTAATTACCGATACTATAGGGACCTTAAAATTATTTTAGCATACCTCATGAGTGTAGGTATAATTTACCCATTTATATATATATATATATATATATATATATATATATATATATATATATATATATATATATATATATATATATATATATATATATATATATATATATATATTGATGATAAAATTTGGTTTTTAATTTCCCATGATATCTCAAGTCTGAGAACAACTTGTGCAAACCATTCTTTTGGTTCTTAAACAGAAACTCTCCAGCTGTTTGATATTCAATATACTCCAATCTCATTTATTAACTCTAGTTTAACCAGTTATTCAATTTCGACCTATTTTTCAATTTAGACTGTTGTCAACGTTGACTGGTGGTCTTCGATATTGACATTTTCTTTTTGAAAATATTTTTTTTGTCACGCTACTGACCGTCTTGATTTTTTTTTTCGATGCCGCTGTTTGTCGGTCATTGATCACTTTTCTTTTCTTTTTTGAATTTTTTTTTTAGGATTATTATTTTGCCTTTGTAAAAGCATTAATACTACGGTGTTTGACAATAATATTAAGAGTGGTGTTATTTCCATCTCCAAAGTATCTCAATTCACTAGCAAAGATATATAAAATATCATAAATACCCCTCAAGTTTATAATCCACCTCTCTTCCTTATATTCGCTTCATCCTCGTGTGTTCTAAGTTATTTCTATTCTATTTTATTTTTTCATTTTTTTAATTTTTTTTTAATATTTTTTGCAATGAAATATTTATTACAAGATATTTAAACTTCCATATGACCTACAAATTATGTAAATTGTTTTTAGGAAACGAAATTATATTAAGCCAAACTGGCCAATTTTGGAGTAAGATTAGGACCTTCCATACAAGCACTCTTAATTTGTCTCTCCAAGAACGTTTATTCCTGCTCTTTTTTATCTTGGGAAATGGTTTTCTCTGACGAAAGTATTATTCACTTAACGTGGAGAGGGTGAGATTTTGCGGTAAGGATTCCAGTGAGAATGGTGGGGTTTTTTTTTATAATTATTTTAATTAGTTTAGTGGAGGACGGTTTATACATTTGTAAAAAAATATAAGTGAAAGAAGAAGAAAATGGTAAACCGAGAAATATATTTAATTTGGTGATGAAATAAGATATTTTGAGTGTGGAAATAGCACGTCTCTAATATTAATTTTATTATTGTTTAGCCGAGTAATATAAACAGTAGTTTGCTATATTACTATCTAACACAATAATATTAACACAGCAAAATCACTATGTTACATAATAAATTATTGTGTAATACAATAATATTATACGAAATTGCCCCTATTTTTAAATAAGGGAAAATTAGCAAGAACACCCCCCCAATCTAGGAAATGTAGTTAAGGAAATACCTTCTCCCAAAAATAATTAAAGAAAATCCCCTTAGCTAATATTCCAACTAAATAATATGTTCACAATTCCAAATCTACCCTTAATTGCCCAATATACTCGTTCAAAACCTTAATTATTATTTACGTTATTATGCCGTTCTTTTCTTTTTCTCTTTTCTCTCTTCCCACTCTCTTCTCTTTCTCTCTCTTCTTTTTCCCTCTTTACAAGATTTGATCCGAGTGTTTGGTGGTGCGGCGTTTGTAGAAGGCGATGCCGAGGCGGCACGTGCGGAGGTTGATGACTGGGGCTTCGAGTGGAGGCGGCAGCGGGGCGATGGGGGCTGCAAAATACGCACTCAAGTTTTGCTTCATTCTACTTATTCGTTATGGATTTTTAATTTAATTTTGCTGCATATTTTTTTATATGGGTGGTTTTGGTTTGGTGATTTTGAAGGTAGTGGTTGTGTGTTTGATTGGTGGTTCGGATTGTGATTTACTTTATTTGTATAAAAAAGTGTTAGAATATGGAAGTGGGGTGGTGATGGTGTGGTGTGGCGGAGACGTGGTGACGATGAAGAACAGATCTAGGGTTTTTTGGTGAGTTGGGCGGAAGACGGCGCTGAAAGAGAAATCCGTGCAGGTTGGACCCTTAATCGACTATGTGTGGTTTAATCGACTATGTTCAATAGCCGATTAAAGCCTAATCGACTATGTTCAGTAGTCGATTGAGGCTAATCGACTGCAATTTTTAATTATTTTTTTTTTTGAATTTTTTGTTTATCAATTCCAATTGTATAAATCAATTATAATGTTTGTATATTTTTTTATTTTTGTAAAATATAGTTGATATTGCATTTTTTTTAATTGTAATATGTTTTTCAAATATTTAGTACAATTTTAATGAAAATTCAGTTGGTTGATTCGACTTAGGAAATATTCCTTAATTACATAAGAGTTTAGAATGGACGTAGAAGAGCCAAGGAGGTTTATTTGATTTAGGAAGTAAAATAAGTAGAATCCAACTTCAAACAACATTAATTAATTCCTTCCTTGTATATATATGAAATAGAGATGTCCAATTATAACAAGGAAACCCAAATACTTCCTTATATATACCCATAAGCCCCCCTTCATTATAATCTCATTACCCATCGGAATTAAGAAAAAAACAAATCACTAATTCATAAGCATAAATTAAATAAGCAGATCATATTAATTGCATTAATGGAGATCAAAGAATACTCTAAGAAGACAATTAGGTTGTTTGATATTCCTGTTCATCCAAACACCCCTCAAGAAGATCCCGTTACACCACCGGAATCTTCTTCTTCTCCTCCGGCCGCCGTTATCAGCCCAATTAGTACTGTTTCGTCACATGATCAATCTCTTGCTCCTGCCGCCGAAAACCGCCCTTCTTCTGACGAAGTATGTTGGAAAAACCGATAAACGGTGTTTTTCATTTAATATAATTAGAGTGTTACAACTTAAATAGAAAACTAAGTAACAAACTTATCCTAATTTCAGGGAACACTAACCCACTACTAACAACTAACTAAGTATCCTTAATCGTGGGATACTATTTTGAATAATTATTTTACTATACTAATATTAATCATTTAATTAAATAAACAATAAATCTCATATTTTAACACTCTCCCTTAAACTGATTTCCGCGGAAAACAGTTTACTACGAGATATTGATATTTATTCTTCTGCTTCGATATATTCTTTTGCGAAAGAACATATATCAAATTCCTCACAACGAGAACCAATGCCTCAAACACTCCAACTCGGGCGAAGGCCAAATTTTTTTTTTTTCCGAACGCCTGCATCAATCTTCACTAATTGACACTCCATCAATTTTGGACGAACGAACTTTTCGAACGCCTCTTTCCGCCAATCTTCATTGATTGACACTCCATCAATTTTGGACGAACAAACTTTTCGAACGCCTCTTTCCGCCAATCTTCATTGATTGACACTCCATCAATTTTGGACGAACAAATTTTTCGAACGCCTCTTTCCGCCAATCTTCATTGATTGACACTCCATCAATTTTGGACGAACAAATTTTTCGAACGCCGCCCTCCGTCAATCTAATTTCGTGATTGACAACATTATTTCTTTTGCAAAAGAAATCTATTAGTTGCTGCTAATATCACCACTTCTATTTCAAAGAAGTATTCCAATCGTAATTCGCCGCCTCCAATCTTCTAATCTTACCGCCGAGTTTGCCAAACGTGTTGTCCTTTGCCGAGTGTCGCCTCGTCTGTATCGGATTTGGCCTTGGCTGCCTCGACGGTGTCACAAATAGGTATGATTCATCTTGCCCTCGCCAACGTCGTCAATCCTTCAAGTCTTTGGCATGGATCACAACATCCACGACTCTATTCCACCTTGTACGGCCTCGTAGTTGCCGAATCTAGGCTGCCTCTGCCCCATCAAAATTAAGAAGACCGCCTCACTTGGATAACCGAGTGTTCGCCGCAGAAATAGAGGTTTGCAGGCCAGCAGCTGCTGCTCAATATTCAAGAACCTTACTTTTCTTTGAATAAGTACCCTAGGTCCTCCATTCACGTATGAAAGATTTAATAGCATTTCCTACAAACCTTCTGCTTCGTTCTTCATATGGGGAAGCTTCTGCAAACACTCTCTATTCACTCACAAAAAATTGTGACTCTCGATTATTCTCTTTTCGCTTTTTTTTTTTTTTTTTTTTTTTTTTTTTTTTTTTTTTAGTTAAATACACCTTTCACACACTAGAATAAAAGAGAGAAGTATCGAGACATCTCCTCCAACGAAGAACATGTGAACCCTTTCACAATAAAAGATAATCTTTTCGCTCTTTTTTTTTTTTTTTTTTTTTTTTAATTAAATACACCTTTCACACACTAGAATAAAAGAGAGAAGTATCGAGACATCTCCTCCAACGAAGAACATGTGAACCCTTTCACAATAAAAGAGCCGGATCACAGGTCAGGATCCAAGCTCTGATACCATGTTGGAAAAATCGATAAACGGTGTTTTTCATTTAATATAATTAGAGTGTTACAACTTAAATAGAAAACTAAGTAACAAACTTATCCTAATTTCAGGGAACACTAACCCACTACTAACAACTAACTAAGTATCCTATAATCATGGGATACTATTTTGAATAATTATTTTACTATACTAATATTAATCATTTAATTAAATAAACAATAAATCTCATATTTTAACAGTTCCCTCGAAATCTCCCGCCTAGAAAAAGGCAATTAGGTTGTTTGGAGTTGATATTCCAGTGGAGGAGATTCCAGGTATGATTGAGATGATCGAATCACACAACGGAAGTAAACCGGTATTCTTGTACCACAAGAAACTCGAAGCATCCGATGTGTCGGACCACCTCAACAGATTGAGTATCAATACCCCTGAAACATTAATGAGTCTTCTGAGAGAGGAAGAGAGGATAGCTATAACAGAGACGAGAAAAGGAGTTCAATGTATGGGGATCGATAAAGGAGGCCGCTCGTTTAACCTGCACTTGGGGAGGTGGCCTATCTTGCAGATGATTGTTATTAACAAACAATGGGGCAGGATAGTCAACGCCAACAATGCGGTCAAAGGCGATTGGATTGAAATTTGGGGGTATCGAGTAAACGGAAGCGACGAGCTTTGTTTGGTGATCAACTTTAGGAAACAAGAAGAAATTGATCAAATGATGATTGCAGCTGCTGCTGCTGCAGCTTCAACCAGCAGTAGTAGTTGTTCTACTAATTAATGGAGGCAATGCACCATCTCCAATTAGCTAATTAATTATTAATATTAGGTCTTGAATTTGATTTTGCTTTTTTTTTTTTTTTCCCTGTTTATTTGTTAAATGATTAATATTGTGCTTTTTGTTTGTTAATGAATTTTATTAATTAATATTAGGTTTTGCATTTTGAGTTTGCCCTTTTGTGTGTGTGTGTGTTTGTTTGTTTGTTAGTGATTAATATGTGCTTTTCGTCTTCATTGGCAAAGGAAGAGAAAGATTTTATCTTAATACATGAGTTTCTTCGTTTTTATCAAGAACATTGTTATATATATATATATATATATATATATATATATATATATATATATATATATATATATATATATATATATGATGATGCTAATTACTTAGATCACCTGGGGTAGTGTAGAAAATGAACTGGGAGAGCAAAGCGGATCAGTAGCTTGACAACTTGATGATCCTGAGGTACCTGCGATCATAGAACACATGAACTAAGCCGGGGGTTGATCCGGCGGAAACCCCTCCGACGCTCAAGTCAGACGTGCTGATCATAGAAATAGTCCAGAGAATACGCGTTTTTGTATTGCTCAGTTAATAGGACGTACCTTAATAAAATGAGTAAAACCTCTACTACATTTTCACGAGACAACTCCCACGAGGAGATAACTCGATCAACTCTATTACCCCACGACGAGACAACTCCCACGAGGAGATTACTTTATCCGTGCTATCACATTATCGCGAAACAACTCACACGAGGAGATAAATCGCTACTACATCGTCGCGGGACAAAACCGACGACTCAATTAATTTATATCGCGGCAACTTTGTCGCGCTATGCGCCAACGCGCATTCACACCCCTCCGACACACGCTCCAACGCGTTTTCGCATACTATTAGGCCATACGCCAACGATCGACTTCAACCATTTTTACTCTCGACACGATCTGAGACCCATCACAACATGGCCCCCACATCGACTCGAGAGTGGGGGGCTTAATGATATGCCTAATTGGGCCAACCCAATGGGCCTACAATTTCTTTACCTACTGGGCTACGAGCCCAATATCGAAGACCAATATCACCGAGACCCAAACACCTTCAAGTAAGGCTTGGGCCCAACAAAGCAAACCCAACCCAATAAACGACATATAAATAGAGGTTTTACTCATTTTATTAAGGTACGTCCTATTAACTGAGCAATACAAAAACGCGTATTCTCTGGACTATTTCTATGATCAGCACGTCTGACTTGAGCGTCGGAGGGGTTTCCGCCGGATCAACCCCCGGCTTAGTTCATGTGTTCTATGATCGCAGGTACCTCAGGATCATCAAGTTGTCAAGCTACTGATCTGCTTTGCTCTCCCAGTTCATTTTCTACACCACCCTAGGTGAGCTATATTTTAGCATCATCATTTTTTTTCTTTTTCTTTTTTATTTGGTTGATATTCACCCCCTTGGGGATGTTCTATTTTTTGAATAGGGAGATTACCCTCGTTCCTTGAGATGGGATGTGCACCCCCTTGGGGATGTTCTATTTTTTGAGTAGTGAGATTATACTCGTCTCTTGAGATGTGATGTGAACCCCCTTAGGTTTGAAAGGTAAGGGTGATGCCCAACCTTAGGATGGGGATAACTGCCCACTGTAGGATGAGGCGCTCGAGACCTATGGTATGAGGTTGATGCGCACGGTTGTGCCATTGGTTCGTGCGCGCGCGTCAGACCTTTTTTCTGTTTTTTGAAGTAGGGACGTGAAACACTTGAAAGGATGTAAAACCCCTTGGGGTTGAAAGGTCAGTGGATGTACCACCCTTGAGAGGAGATGCCCAACTTTAGGATGGGATAGCCCCCCATTTAGGATGAGGCGATCACGAACCACTGGGGTGAGATGCCCCACCTTGGCGATATATGGTGTCACTGATTCAGTGGCAGCACGAGTTGAATCTTCCGTGATCATACGCTGAAGGTCTTCTTCGGTTATCTGAACCGTTCGAGAAGTAAGTAGAAATTGATCATGTTGAGGACCCAGTGGGGCCTCACGAGGAGAAGCGTTGGCTCCTGCTATGACGAATGAAATGTTTTGGGGGCGATGTGACCCTCAGGGAGTCGATAACCCTTGGCGAACGAAATATTTTGGGAGCAGATGTAAGCCCCCAGGGAGTCGATAACCCTTGGCGAACGAAATATTTTGGGGGCGATGTAAGCCCGCAGGGAGTCGATAACCCTTGGCGAGCGAAATATTTTGGGGGCATATGTAAGCCCCCAGGGAGTCGACGGCGGTGGTGCCATAGGTGGCTCCACATGTGGAGCAGGTGCTGGTATCGCGTTGGGAGCATTTGCTCCCATCGTGGCGATATATTGGGTCACGGCCTCTATGGCAGCGCGAGTTGAAGCTTTTGCTATCATGCGTTGAAGCGCATCCTCGGTTATTTGAACCATTCGAGGAGCAGGGAGCGGTGGATCGGCGAGTGGTGGGTCCCGAGGGGATCACCTGAACCTCGCGAGGCGGATCCATGGGATGTGGAGGAGGTGGCAAGCCAGAGCCTCAACGAGGTGGGAGGTCGTTAGCTGTGTCATTTTCTCTCCGAGCAGACGCCTCAGGAGGATCTTGTTGGCTACGTGATCTGGTTTGCATCGTTCCCACAGACGGTGCCAAAATGATGATGCTAAAATGTTTAGATCACCTGGGGTAGTGTAGAAAATGAACAGGGAGAGCAAAGCAGATCAGTAGCTTGACACTTGATGATCCTGAGGTACCTGCGAAATGAACACCCGTGAACTACGCCGGGGGTTGATCCGGCGGAAACCCCTCCGACGCTCAAGTCAGACGTGCTGATCATAGAAATAGTCCAGAGAATACGTATTGTAGTATTGCTCAGTTAATAGGACGTACCTTAATAAAATGAGTAAAACCTCTATTTATATGTCGTTTATTGGGTTGGGTTTGCTTTGTTGGGCCCAAGCCTTACTTGAAGGTGTTTGGGTCTCGGTGATATTGGTCTTCGATATTGGGCTCGTAGCCCAGTAGGTAAAGAAATTGTAGGCCCATTGGGTTGGCCCAATTAGGCATATCATTAAGCCCCCCACTCTCGAGTCGATGTGGGGGCCATGTTGTGATGGGTCTCAGATCGTGTCGAGAGTAAAAATGGTTGAAGTCGATCGTTGGCGTATGGCTTAATGGTATGCGAAAACGCATTGGAGCGTGTGTCGGAGGGGCGTGAATGAGCGTTGGCCGACAAAAAAAAAATTAAAAATAAAAAATAAGACGAAGAGCGCGTGAGCAGCACGCGCGCGTGACACCCACGCGCCCATTAGGCAGCGCGCGCGCGGCTGCCTAGGAAAAGAAAAAAAATAAATAAATAAATAAAAGGAAGAGAAGAGGGGAGAGAACACGTGCTTGCACCCTTTCTCTCTCCTGCATTAATTGCACATCCACTTTCTCTCTCCTGCATTAATGACGCCACCATTTCTCTCTCTATGCATTAATTAATAATGCATAGAGCGCGCGCCTCCATGTGGCAGCTCTACATTTTCTCTCTTTCCGCATTAAATGCATCTAGAAAGCGCGCGCGACCCCATGCGCGTGCACTTTCTTCCAAGCGCGCCTCCTACTTTGGAGCGCGCGCAATTCTCGGTATTCTTTACCAAATTGCGCGCGGATTTCACCTCGCTTTACCTAATCGCACGAGAATTTCAACGCGCTCCACCAAATTGCGCGAGCTCTCCAGCGCGCTTTACCAAATCGCGCACGCTCTCTCCCGGATAAATAAAAATTATTATTTCTCCACACCACGCCAACAATTAATGGTACACCACAGCACCGATCTACTCTCGACACGATCCGGTATCCTTTTAAACTTGACTCCCACATCGTCTCGAGAGTGGGGGGCTTGCGAGACAACTCCCACGAGGAGCAAACTCGCTCAAAACTACAACCCGTTGCGAGATAATTCCCACGAGGAGCCAACTCCCTCGGGTCTACGAAACCATAGCGAGATAACTCCCACGAGGAGACCACTCGCTCCGTCATATAACCCGTTGCGAGGTAACTCCCACGAGGAGCCAACTCCCTCGGGTCTCATAACCACAGCGAGATAACTTCCACGAGGAGACCACTCGCTCTGTCCCACAATTCGCAGCGAGACAACTCCCACGAGGAGCCAACTCGCTCGGTAGCACAACCCCGCAGCGAGACAAATCCCACGAGGAGCCAACTCGCTCGATACTACAAATCCGTTGCAAGGGGAACTCCCACGAGGAACCAATTCGCTCGGTAATACGAACCCGCAGCGAGACAACTCCCACCAGGAGATTACTCGCTCGGTACTACAACCCGCAGCGAGACTAACTCCCACGAGGAGCCAACTCGCTCGGCACTACAAATTCGTTGCAAGGCAACTCCCACGTGCAGCCACCTCGCTCGATAAAAAGACTCGCTGCGAAACAACTCCCACGAGGAGACAACTCGCTATGAGCGACCTCAATCCGCACGCTCCTTAGTCGCGGGTCATCCAATGCTCCTACAACTTCGCTGCAAGATAACTCCTATGAGGAGACAGCTCGCCCGAAATTCACTATATAATCGCAAGCTCAAGTTAGCACGATTACAATCCTAGAAGCACTTAGAGATATTATGAAAATCTATATAGCCTGGCCAGCTTGATTACTCAAATTTATCTACATGTTTTCGATGGGTCATTCATTAAAACGTGGCCACGGTCCAAACATACTTACGACCCACGAGGTCTAACAAAGGGCACGATCCCCCTATAAAAATCTTGAGAGCCCGATCCCCTCCTCAAGTACATCACGCAGAAGGCTATATGTAAACACATACAAGCAACACGTCAAAACATTGACAATGTCGAAAAATAACAACTCCTACGAGGAGAATACTAGCTCCGTGCTACTACATTACCGTGAGGCAAGTTCCACGAGGACGTAACTCGATCAACTCGATTACCCCAGAGACAACTCCCACGAGGAGATTACTTGATCCGTGCTACTACATTATCACGAGACAACTCCCACGAGGAGATAACTCGATCAACACTATTACCCCGCGACAAGACAACTCCCACGAGGAGATAATTCGCTACCACATCGTCGCAGGACAAAACCGACGACTCAATTAACTTATATCGCGACAACCTTGTCGCGCCATGCGCCAACGCGCATTCACGCCCCTCCGACACACGCTCCAATGCGTTTTCGCATACCATTAGGCCATACGCCAACGATCGACTTCAACCATTTTTACTCTCGACACGATCTGAGACCCATCACAACATGGCCCCCACATCGACTCGAGAGTGGGGGGCTTAATGATATGCCTAATTGGGCCAACCCAATGGGCCTACAATTTCTTTACCTACTGGGCTACGAGCCCAATATCGAAGACCAATATCACCGAGACCCAAACACCTTCAAGTAAGGCTTGGGCCCAACAAAGCAAACCCAACCCAATAAACGACATATAAATAGAGGTTTTACTCATTTTATTAAGGTACGTCCTATTAACTGAGCAATACAAAAACGCGTATTCTCTGGACTATTTCTATGATCAGCACGTCTGACTTGAGCGTCGGAGGGGTTTCCGCCGGATCAACCCCCGGCTTAGTTCATGTGTTCTATGATCGCAGGTACCTCAGGATCATCAAGCTGTCAAGCTACTGATCTGCTTTGCTCTCCCAGTTCATTTTCTACACCACCCTAGGTGAGCTATATTTTAGCATCATCAATATATATATATATATATATATATATATATATATATATATATATATATATATATATATATATATATATATATATATATATATATATATATATATATGGGGCTATATGCCAAACACCCTTCATTCAGATTTTAATTCTTGATAAATCTTTTATTTATAAATGATATTTGAGATAAATCCAATGGGCTTGAAAAACCATATATGCCCCCACTAACTATTAATTTGTATAATTATTTAATTTAAAAAAAAAATATACACATAATCTACACCCAAATCTTCTCCAAAAATTATTCCGCTTATCACGCCAATTCAGTTTTTTTTTTCTTTTCTTTTTTATTTTGTTTAATAGTTTTCTTTATTTCGATTTAAAAGAAAAATTTGTAATTATTTTATTTAATTTTTTTTTCGATTTTTTATTTTAATTTTTTTTGTTATTTATATTTTTCATATTTTTTGGTTTTAATTTAAAAAAATGGTTTTATTTTTATTTTCATTTTTTCATGATTTTTCTTTTTTCTTAATTTCATTTTTTTAAAATGGTATTTTTTTTATTTTCTTTCCAGTTTTTTTTTTAAATAAAAACCACTCTATATAAACATGAAAATCACTCTGTATAAACGGCTATATAAACATGAAAACCACCCTGTATAACAACTATATAACATGAAAACCACTCTTTATAACAACTATGCCAACATAAACACCACTCTGTGTATACAGTTATATAAAAATCTGTACAAAAATTATTGAAAATCACTATAAATTTATCAAAGACAAAGCCTGACATTATGAAAATCACTCCGTATAAACAATATAAATATGAAAACCACTATGTACAAAACAACTATATAAACATGAAAATCACTTTATATACACAACTATATAAACATCGAAAATCACTATGAATTCTAACAAGAAAATATGAAAAAATTTGAGAAAAAGAAGCTAGAAAACCACTATAAAGGACACCGTCTTCTATCCAATGAACCCTAGAGCATAGTCCGTGTAATCATCTTCTTTTCGTTATTTGAAACGTAAATCACTATTTGAAAAAATCATCATCTTCATCCTCCCATCAGCAATAAAAAACACTTTATGTGTGTGTGTGTGTGTGTGCAAGTGATGTAGCAAAAATACAATATTCTTTTACTGAACCAAACACAATCATAACAAAATCCAAAAAAAAAAAAAAAAAACGGAAAATACAAAAAAATTAAAAGTTCTAGATATTTATTTAATTAATATACCTGTGGAATTGCGAGACTCGCAATTGTAATCACAGAAACAACATCAGATTTCAACTATTCAAAACTATAATCCAGGCCCCACTGAAAAACATGGAAGAAAATCTGTAGCCCGATTACAAACTTTCTGAACCGGGTCTAATCCTTGAACCCATGAAGCGGGTCGTCGGGGAAGAAGATGTCCGCTAGGCGGCGCCGGAGTTTCTCCACGGTGGTCCTCGGCTGCGGAAGACATACTCTGTGCACTTCCACAGCGGCGGCCGCCGCTCCTCCACATGCATATCCTCCACCTTCCGCCGCCGGATCTGGAATATTTATAACCATTAATTTTTTTATTTTATTTTTGGTTTTTCTGTTCACACAGTGAGTGAAATTTGTGTGAATGGGTTTTCCCGAGTCAGAGTTGGATTTAGGTTGAATTCCTTTGGGACTTGTTTTTCGGTGCTAATTAGTAATTAATTTATGCCAAACACCCTTCATTATTTAAGTTAGGGGTATAATAGTAATAATTAATTATTTTTTATTATTTAATGCTGAAATGGAATTATCTCAAAAAGTTCTAAAAACATTGGACCTACTGTAATTAGACTTGTGTAATGGAGGACTTTTGACGAATAATCCCATATATATATATATATATATATATATATATATATATATATATATATATATATATATATATATATATATATATATATATATATATATATATATATATATATATATATATATATATATCAACCACACAACATAAATCAATGGCGGGAAAAGAAGTTTCAAAAACAAAAAAGTCAAAATCGGATTTAGCGGTCAAAACTGATGAAATTGGGATTGAATTAGGGTTTAAATCATAAATTGGGTGGATTTATATGGTTGGGATAATTTTGTTATAAATATTAGGGTTATTTACAATAAAAGGAGCGTGGACTTATTTGCGAAAGAGAACTAAGAATTGAACCTAGATTAATGATGAACCTAACTTGTCAGCGATCTCTATATAAAACGCATTTTAATTATTCAATTTGATAGTCATTTTTAGGATGAAAGTCTGATGGAACATAAATGAATTAAACTTTTCGATTAAATCTTTTTAGGGAGTACAAATTCAATTCTTATTCCAATTCAAAAAAAAAAAAAAAAATAGGGCAAATTACGGCTACCCCCTGAGCTATGGTCAAATTACGAAAACCCCCCTCCTGTTAGGGTAATTACAGTCACCCCCCTCAACTATGTATTTATCTTACGAAAAGACCCCTCAAGAGATAAATTTAGGGATGTTAATTCAGTAAAACCGGACCAAAATTTCGGTAGGCCAACATTTCATACTGTTTACCGAACTAAATATACGATTTGGTTCGGTAAATAACCGAATTACATAAATTTTACGTAAAAATATTTAAAAGAAGGGGGGTGGCTGTAATTATCCAAACAAGAGGGGTTTTTTTCGTAATTTGACCATACATCAGGGGTGGCCGTAATTTGCCCAAAAAAATAATCTAAAAATTTATTCCGATTCAAATAATTATGCAAATTTCTGAAATATTTGAAATTTGAGATATCCCATTAGTTTTAAAATTTCAAAAAACTTCAAAAAAATTCAGAAACTTCCATAAATTACGATAATATTTGAAAATTAAATTTTATTAAATTTATTTTTATTATACTAAATATTATTTTAAAAAAATAATTATAAATAATACTTTAAATTTTTAATTGTTTTCCTGACCCAAAACAAGTTTAAATTTCAATTTTGACTCCAAAATAGTGTTTTCTGTTAGATGTGAACGGACACGTGACGGAGGGGATCAAATGTGTTTAAAATTGAAGTTTGGAGGTGAAATTCGTTCACTCTGGAACAAGGGGACCAAAAGTGGAATCGGACCAACCATGAAGGATCAAATGTGAAATCGTTGGAAACTTGAAATATAAAAACTGTAATTTTCACAATAGGCATCAGGGCGGACCCATGTGGAGACTGGGGGCTCCCGGCCCCGTAGATTTATTCCTTTTTACCTATTTGCTACGAGTATTTTTTTTTTTTTTGGTATTTATCTATTAATTTATAGACTTTGGCACCCAAGATTTAAATTTTGTATACTTTTAACCTACAAAATATATTTTTCCTTCTCTTAATGCACACCAACATTTTAGCCCCACCAAAAAGCCCCTAGGTCCGGCCCAGATAAGCATGTTACAAACATAAAATAATTTAGGACAAAATGCACTTCATCCCCTAAAAATTTCTAGTTTTTGCACTTTCCTCCGTAAAATTTAAAAAATGAGACTTTCCCCTTCCAAATTTTTTATAGTTGCATTTTGCCCTAAATGGGACTTTCCGACGTATTTTTCACCATGTTTTTCATATCTCCTTCAACTTGAAGGGCATGTTCGTCCATTCACCAATCCTACCCAGATATTATAGCAACCACTGGTACTTGAACAATTCAGGCCAATTTCTGCTCCCAAACATCTCTCTCAGAAGCACTGACTCAACTCTGCCGGCACCACCGTTGAAATCCGCGCTTCATTCCTTCCACCACGCGCTCCTTAATTCAACAACGCGTTGGTGGCCACCGATCAATCTCTGGGAAGCTTAATGTGGCATGCCATATATGATGCCACCCACCACCATGTGAGTTGTGATGCTAGGGGCGCCGACCATCGTCATTTCCAGCAGTACATTCTAAATGCTCTTCGTGACCGCAGCTGCAGGGGTCAGCATCACCCCCTTATCTTCGGGTCCATCCGAGGCAGCCCAGATGTGCCTGTTCGCCAACCCCTACGATGGTGGCGTCGGAGGAAACACGGTGCAGGTGCCGCTGCATTTCATGTTGAGGTTCAATTACTCCGGCAACCTCGATTTATGAGGCGGATGATCCAGCCCGTTGCAGCTTGGATCGATATTGATGCATCAACAAACTCAGAACCCATCTCAGCATCTGGATTTTTAACAATATCAATATTTGGGTGATGTTGGTGAAAGGACGAAAATGTCCTTCAACTTGACTGAGATATTAAAAAGCCGATTAAAAATACGTCGAAAAGTCCCATTTGGGGCAAAGTGCAACTATAACAAAATGTGGAAGGGGGAGAGTCTATTTTTTAAATTGTAGGGGGGGGGGGGGGGGGGGGGGGGGAAAGTGCGAAAACTAAAAATTTCTAGGGTGTGAAGTGAATTTTGTCCAATAATTTATATATTTGAAAATAAAATTTGGTTTTTAATTTCCACGATCTCTCAAGTCTGGAAACAACTTGTGCAAACCATTGTTTTGGTTCTTAAACAAGAAACAGCTTTCCAGCTGTTTGATATATTCAATATTTTAAATAATACTTTATTTATATTATTTGAAATACATAAAAAATAAACAAGATGCATGTCAATCAAACATAAAAAAAAACCTACTAATGGTCAGCACGTCTCATGATTCTCCCTGTAATAGAATTCGTCTCATGAGATTCCAGTACATCAATCTGTCTGATAAGATTCCTCAAAAGCCAGTAGCACGAATTAATTAATAATTATATACATATATATATATATATATATATATATATATATATATATATATGAGATTGGAATCATGCATTTCAGATTCTCATCAATATCTTGAGCTCCAATTATTTAGACTGAGTTGTCTGCATCATGTTTTCGAGAGGATCGATGGAGAGGGACGCGATAGAAAAGAAAGGACACCATTTCAGCCACCCGCACCCATTGAAGCCGATCGCCTATCAACAAACCCTAAACCTAACTTCACCTTCGTATAAATCCAATGCTCTTTATGATATGGTTAAAGTAAAACTAGTAGATATTAGTTTGTAGTTAGTACTCTTTTATGGATTCACTATATTTAGGATAGGAGTCTACATGAAATTAATTATTGTCTCCGTTGAATTTCGATTTCTTTCCAATGCCACGTGATTTTACGATTGAAACAATCAAATATTTATTTTTACATATTTTATATACGAATGTTAATGTAAATAAATCATTATGAATTAAATCATATTACTAATTCATATTTTAGTTCTTGTTAAAATATGTTTACATTTTTTTAAATTGGGTCCATTATTATAATCATGGGATACTTGTAAAGTGATCCAGATAAAAACTCTTTAATAAAAAATTAAGACATTGTCAACAGGTGTTTAAAAAACTAAAATACCCCTCATATTATAATATGCTCAAATTTCACAAATTATTCAATTTTGATCCAAAACGTAATTTTGAGTACAATTTCGTCCGTTACCGACCTTGATTTTTTGATATTGTTTTCTTTTTTCTTTTTCTTTTTATTCTTTCTACCGGCGGTCAGCACCGGGCATCGGTGGCATTGATTTTTTTTTTTCTTATTTTTTTTTCTTTAACATATTTTTGCCCGTTTAAACAGTAATATTGATGTGATTGATAATCATATTAACTATCTCACTGTTTAACACAATAATATTAATTATATTACACTTTAACATAATAATATTATTATATTACTTTCTAGCACAGTAATATTAACAGAATAAAATTCGCTATTTTTGTTTAATAGAGTAATATTAATATGTTAACCGTTCAACAAAGGCAAACATAATAAAAAATAAAAGAATTAATATTGATGTGGTTGACAATTATATTATTGTGTTTACAATAATTTACCGTCAACGACAGTAGTATAATTACGTTGACTTGTCAACAATTCAAACAAAATAAAAATAAATAACCAAAAAAATAATAATATTGATGTGGTTGACAGTATACTTACTGTTCATGACAGTACAATTACGGTCAACGTTCAGCGGCTGACGTAAAAAAACTCATAAAAACTTTAGAGAAAAAAAATTAAAAAAAGTATAAAGTCAATGCCGGAGACCGGTCAATGCCGGAGACCGGTCAACGCCAGAAACCGGCGGAGGAAAGAAGAAATAGTCAACGCTGGAGACAGCCGGAAACCGGTGGAAAAAATAATTCAGATAAAAAAAGTCAAAATTGATTATATTGAAGTTAAGTTGGGGTTACAATTAGGATTTGGGTTTAAAGTGTTGGGGGTAATTTTGTCATATACATTAATTTTGCCTATTTTTATAATACATTTTAAATGGATGAGCTTATTGACGAAAGATATATAACTCCAGAACCTAGAATAATAAAGATTATTGATTATGGACTTATGTATAAAAACTCCTTTTAAATTATACCACTAGGCGAGTATTCATCTTTCCCCTATAACATGCGTAAAGGAAAACATGTACCAAATCACCTGGTTAATAGAAACTTAGGTGTTGGTGATTTTTTTTTTTTCAATTTTTAATATAATTTAATTTGTTAATCTATTGAAAACAATTAATTTTTTTAAAATATATATTTATATTACTATATATTTATATAGTTTATTATGGGTTAATTATATATAAAATGAACATAAATAATTTGAGAATTCATCCCAACTTCTATCTCGACTATTATTATTTTATTTTTCATATTGTAAATTAATTGATGTATTGACTTAATTTAGGAAAAAAGAAAGAGTTTAAATGAATAAATTAATTTTACATAAACCTCTTGTGTATTGCAAAATCATGTACCAAAATCCCTATATTAAAAAAAAAAAAGAGCATAAACCTCTCATGTATTGCAAAATCATGTACCAAATCCCCCTATATTACAAAAAAAACTTACATTAAATCCCCTGTATGGTATGTAGTACGGAAGCTTCAACTTTTTAACGTTTCAGCGTTTTGGACACGTTTCGGGTCGGAAACTTGAAGAAACATGATCGACACCTGATGGGTCTTTTTGTAATTTCAAAAAGTTAGAAACATGTTTGAATAGCAAATTTTCAAATTTTTTGTTGCTTTCCTAATTATTTACATGATTTAATTGGAAATTGATCTATAAATAAAAACTTATATATGTTGAAATAGCATATTTATAAAGGGATTATTTTAGGGACCCCTCATATTAAAATTATATATAACTAACCACAAAACTAATTACATCGTGGTGCATATTTTTGAAATTAATTTGACAGACCTTCCTCGCACACCCTGAAGTACTTAAAATGCCCTTTTAAACTCCGTTTTAAACCCTAATCACTGACAGTCGTCTCTGTGTTCCTCTCTCAACTCGTAGATTCAAATCTCGCCCCCATAGATATCCAACTGGCGAAGTTGCTTCCCGGAGTCATAACTCTCTCTGGTTGTTGGAATTCGATGGTTTAACTACCGTTGGATTCCTCTCGCCAGGCTCTTTCTTTTGCGGGTGATTTCATTCCGTTTGAAGCACTCGATCTATTTCTGCAATCGTTTTACAGTCCGTATTTCGACGACAGTGGGTCTTGCCAGAGGTGTAATTTGTGTTCCGGCAGTCGGAATTTGACGAGCTACCCACTGTTGAATTTCTCTCACTGAGATCTATATTTTTATGGCAATTTCATTCATTATTTCATTGTCAGATTTATTTGTACATTTTTTTCATTTGTGAGCGCGGAACCTAGTGTTTAGAGGCTGCTAGGGTTTTGATAGGAGGCCCTTGGGATGAGGAGTCATTGGCGGTTTTGTCTAAAATTAGTAGTATTTCGCAGCTATGGCCCCCCTCTCTCTCTCTCTCTCTCTCTCTCTCTCTCTCTCTCTCTCTCTATCTCTCTCTCTCTCTCTCTCTCTCTCTCTCTCTCTCTCTCTCTCTCTCTCTCTCTCTCTCTCTCTCTCTCTCTCTCTCTCTCTCTCTCTCTCTCTCTCTCTCTCTCTCTCTCTCTCTCTATATATATATATATATATATATATATATATATATATATATATATATATATTGAGTGTTTTGATGTTTCTTCAGTTTTTGTTTATTTGCACTACAATATTTTTTTGTTTTGATTTTGTAATTGTAGCTTAATGAAAACCATTTTTCCTCTCCTTGAAGGTGTCAAGAAAATTGGTCGAAGTTATATGTGTTTCAAGTTACAGTGCTCAAGAGACTGTAAACATAGCTATATATTATTGTATATTACTATACATTACTAGTTACATAAAGTAACATGTAGTTATATATACATAAGTTTGTGTATTTTCGATTTGTATTTTGTTGATATGAATTGATTTATAATATGAAATGTGTAAAATTTTATTGTTGGGGTTATGAATTTCTTTTGTATAAGCCAGTATTCGTGTGTGTACATAATTGATCGACGGAAAATATGGTGTAAAAAAAAAAAGAACATAACTACGAATGACTATATTTACTACAGTTACATGTAGTTATTTTCAGTACAGTAAACATATTGATTGAAAAAATTGAAGAAAAAATAAAAACAAAAATAAAAATTAATTAAAAAAATTAATAATAATAAATAAATCTGGGAAAATGCTAAATGCCGGACCATAAATGTTGAATACAGTTTGGTCAAAAATTACATATAAGGATAGGATAGTACTTTCACCTCTCGAGGAGGTATGCCAAATGATGATTTTGTTTTGAATTTATCTCTATTTTATTTGGTAAAATTATAAACTTACACCTATATGTTAGTGATTTAAAAAAAAGAAACATACAAGTTATGTTAGGAATATATTTAATCTGAGTTAGCATTTCAATATGGTAAAAAGACGTGTGTATATATATATATATATATATAATAAGCACATTTATAAATTTACACGGTACACCTATATGTTAGTGATTTAAAAAAAAAGAAACATACAAGTTATGTTAGGAATATATTTAATCTCAGTCAGCATTTCAATAGAATAAACTCCTATAAATTAATAGATGAGCAAATAACAAAGAGAGACATAACAATGGACTTAAATGTACATTAGTCCATAAAAAAACAGTTTTTTAAATAAACTCATCCCCATGTCTTTAGTCCAAAATACCCTTCATAATATTTTTTTATCAATTCCATCCATTATACTTTAACTTCCTCGATATAACACATTGGCCCCGTATTTAAACAAATATATCACATTAACCCCCATTTTAATAATCTTTTGAATTTTGTTTTCAGAAAATAATTTTTTCATGAATTTTTTTTCCGGCCACATTCCGGCGTTGACTCTTTTTTTATTTTTCAATTTTTTTTCTGAAATTTTTTTCCTGCTGGTCAACCGCCGTTGACCGCCACGCCAGTCTCTGACGTTGAATTTTATTTTTATTTTTATTTAGAAAAAATATTTTAATTAATATTAGTGTCTTGGCTGCTAAATTACTGTCTCATACAGTAGTAATATTGCTGTTTGGGACAATAATATTATGAATATTATTTTCCTGAACAGTAATATTACTAATATTACTGCCCAAACAGTAATATTATTGCATGAGACAGAAATATTACGGTCGGTGACAGTAATATTACGGTCGAAGAGAGCAAAATTGCAGGCCAGGACGATAAAATTAATTAATACAGTAAAATTAATTAATATATTTATTTTTTAAGAAAAAACAAAAGTTCAAAAAAAAGTTAATTAACAGTTAAATTATTGTTGGAGACAGTAATTTAGCAGCCAAAACAGTAATATTAATTAAAATAATTTTTTTTAAGAAAAAAAAAGTCAATAAAAAGTTAAATAACTGGCGGAGACAATAATTTAGCAGCCAAGACAGTAATTTTAATTAAAATATTTCTTTAAGAAAAAAAAAGTCAACGTTGGAGACCGGCGGCTGACCAACGATCTCCAGTGGTGACGAGTCAAAATTGGGGTCAAAATTGAAATTATGGTCAAATTTTGTTAATTGGTGAAATTAAGCTAAATTGGAGTGTAAATCCCGAAATTGAAGTTGAATTGCGTTTCAAGGAATTGGGGGTAATGTTGGTATATATAAAAGGATTTTCCTTATTTGCAAATATGTTTGAATGAGTTGGAAAAATTTGAAAAACAAAAAAGTTGGATGTCCCTTTTTTAATTAAGTGCTCTTGTCATGGGTCTCTTTGCCTTTAATCCTTAATAGATTTAGTATTTCAAAATCTTAGAGATTTTGACATATGTTAAAGGACGAATGACAAAAATGTCCATCACATGGGACTTAAATGCACATTGGTCCACAAAAAAAACAATCTCTCAAATAAATCTATCCCATGTCTTTAGTGTAAACTACCCTCCATAATATAATTCTTATCAATTCCATCAATTATGGTCTAACTTCCTTAATATTATATATTGACCCCGGATTTAAACAAATATATCACATTAACCCCCAAAATAATAATTTTTTGAAAAAATATTTTTTTTCTTAATTTTTTTTTCCGGCAAGATTCCGGCATTGACTTTTTTTTTTCTTGAAATTTTTTTTTTCTGGAATTTTTTTTCCGGTCGGTCAACCACCGTTAACCGCCGGTCTCAGCCGTTGACTGTTTTTATTTTCGAATTTTTGTTCTTAGAAAAAGATATTTTAATTAATATTACTTTCTTGGCTACTAAATTACTAAATCAAACAGTAACATTAGTGTTTGGGACAGTAATATTATGAATATTATTTTCCCGAACAGTAATATTATTAATATTACTGTCTAAGACAGTTAAATTACTGTTGGAGACAGTAATTTAGCAACCAAGAAAGTAATATTAATTAAAATAATTTTTTAAGAAAAAAAAAATTCAAAAAGAAAAGTCATTTAACAGTTAAATTACTGTGTCCGACAGTTAAATAACTGCTGGAGACAGTAATTTAGCAGCCAAGACAGTAATATTAATTATTTAAAAAAAATAAAAATAAAAAAGTCAATTAACAGTTAAATTATTGTCTCAGAAAGTTAAATAACTGTTGGAGACAGTAATTTAGCAACGAATACAATAATCATAATTAAAATATTTAAGAAAAAAAGTCAATTAACAGTTAAATTACTATCTCCGACAGTTTATAAATAACTGCTGGAGACAGTAATTTAGCAGCCAATAAATTCTAATTTTTAGAATTTACACATGAGCATGATATCGGAACTTATATCTTATTTATATATAATTCATTATAGTTGTTTAAATTATGGTTAAATACACTCTGCATACATGAAGTATAGCATGTATAACACTTATCTCCTTAAAGTATTTTTTGTAACAATTACCATTTTAAAGTATCATTTGTAACATTTATCGCCTAAAAAATAATTTATTTGTATCTTAAGTATTAAAATATAATAATGCCCTTAATATATTGCCACTTTTATTTGATCAAATAATTGAACAAAATAATTCAATAAATTTGATCAATTAAAAAGTCAATGCAATAATTTCACTGTTTAAATACATATACACCCTTGTATTATGACTATTGTCGCATTTGCCCCATAACTATTAAATGGGACAAAAAGACCCCTGTTGTTGGTTTTCGTTATCATTCGATATAATGGGAGTGCCAGAACATGGTCGATGAACCCACTTTATTGGGTGCTCTAGTTCGTGAAGGATTCTTTCGATCCTACACCGTCTGTTGAGGTTGCTCCAGCGGAAAAAGAAAAAAGAAATTATACTTTAATTTGGAGGTCCTTAAATCAATTCATCTTCCTTCTTCGAGACGTACCCCCAACTTTTAAAGAATCTAAACCCTAATCTTCCTTCTTCATGTTTTTTCTTCATTCTTCACGAGGTTGGCATGGTTCGTATCATTTAGAACACTCCAAGATTCATATCTTGGTGCTTAAAGCCTCCAAAATATGATATGATCTAATTTAAAATTTGAATCGAAAACCTTTGAAATCTTTTATTATTTGATGTGATTGGGATCACATTATACCCCCTTTCTTCAAAAGAATTCGCCCTCAAGTTTGATTCCTTGGAATGAGCGAGTAGTATTGAAAGCGAGTCTATGAGGCTGAAAGGTCTTGGTTGAATTTGGCACTTCTCCTTTTTTTTTTTTTTTTTTTTTTTTTTTTTTTTTTTTTACAAACAATTCAATAATGAAATTCCTCATTCGATAAACAAGATCAAATTTTCCTTGTTAGCACCCCGACCTAACGTTTATATAAAAACGCAAACCGGAAGTATGGAGAGCCAATGGCTATGTAGAGCCACAAACCAAAATTATAATGTTGACGCCACAAGAAAGAGACTTAATAGAGTTCACGAGATTAAGGAATAACAAAATACACTCAATTTTTTTCTTTTAATTTTTTTTTCTCTCTTTTTCTTTTTTGACAATGGACTCTAGAAGAACAGAGATAGATAAGAGTAGAATAACTTGAATGGCCCAAGAACACACCTGATGAAAGAAACTAAAAGATGAAACTAGGATGAACAAAATATGTAAAAAACCAAAGACTCAAATAAAATGAATAGAAAGAATAAAAAGAATCAGAGGATAGGCGAAACATTCTTCGGAAGTTGGTTCTGATACCAAATGATACGAACCACGCCAACCATGTCACGAGACCCGATATCAATACTTCGGATTTCAAATCCTCGATCGTCCAAAGAAGGATTCAATGGGGTGGAACCTTGACCCATTGCCTATAAAGATGCAAGAACCTTGGTATACAAAGAAGCCACAATTAATTGCAGAAGATTGATTGGTAGGTCAGGGGTGAATGCCAGGGAGAACAACTCCGATAAGTTCATTAAAAAAATAATGGTTCTTGAAGAACCAAAGAGACACACTCTTACTTTAAAGATTTCAATACATGGTTATGTTTTTATTCATACAAGTTGATCCCTTTATATAGGGTTCAATGCTATCTAATCTACAGAAAGAAACTAAGAACAAGGAATTATTATCGATCTAATCAAACCAGCCAATCTAATTAACATTTATTGTGTAACACCCCGCATTTTCGGTAAAATAATATCATTTTATTTTACCACCCTTATGTGCATAATTGTGAAATTAGAATTTATAATAATTCTTGCATGGTTAGTATTTTGGTGAATTAGGTAAATATGTGAAATATGTGATTATGTGGATTATTGTGTGCATTATGTGATTATGTGAAATTATGTGATTATGTGAAATTATGTGATTATGTGAATTATGTGCTTAGGAAATATTTCGAGATATTATTTCGAAATAAATTATTTTCATGAATTAGGATTTTATTCTTGCATGTGATTTT
Source organism: Erythranthe guttata (assembly GCF_056151865.1). Taxonomy (NCBI): domain Eukaryota; kingdom Viridiplantae; phylum Streptophyta; class Magnoliopsida; order Lamiales; family Phrymaceae; genus Erythranthe; species Erythranthe guttata. The sequence goes on along the minus strand of NC_142544.1, from coordinate 6,335,573 downwards.
TTTTAATGAGCATTTCATACACAAAATTTTAGAAAATAAATTTCCCCATGCATTTTTGGATTTTTAATTAATGTCGAAAATTAGAAAATGCTCCCCACATTTTCTTCAATTTTCGGACATCACTCACACACACACACATGATTTTTAAATTGCATATTAATTAGTATTAGACATGCATTGGTGTGGTTGTACTTTGAGCATAGAAAGAAATACCCAAAGGCTAGCCCCCTACCCTCTAGTCTAGGCTTGCTTTTCACTCCTTCAAGTAAGACCAAAGGTCTTCTTCTCTCCTCCCTTTCTTCTCCTTCATTTCGGCAGCCACCACCACCACCATAGCCACCACCTTCTCAAGCTTGAACCACCCTAGAACCACCACCACCTCATATTTTCGGAAATTGCAAAATCACCCCCACAAAATATGTATTTCCCTTTCTTCTCCATTGGCTTTGAAGTCTCCAAAAACTCTATAAATACCACCCACTCCCAAGATCAAAATACACTCTCAAACTCCAATCTCACTATCTATAAGTTTAAGGTCTCCTTTTATTTCAACAAAAGGAGAATTTTCGGTCAAGCTTAGAGTAAGCTTCTCCTCCCTCTTCTTTCTTCTTCTTCCCGAAAGAGCAAGGCTCTTCCTCCTCCCCTTTTCTTTTGATTTTCTTCTTATTTTCTTAATGCCTAATCTAACTCTTGATCTCTTCTTGTATTAGAGAGAAAAGAGCTAACAAATCCTTCCCCTAAAGAGTATAGGTGAGAATTCTTGAATTCTTGCTCAAACCTACAACACCACTAGTATTTTCGGTTTTATGTGTTTCTATGTGTTTTTATGTGTTTTATTTGCTTATTATGTGATTATATGTTTTAGATGATCATTGCATGTTAGTATTTTCAAAAGATGACTTTGTTCTTGAAGTTCTTTGATTTTTCGAAAATTGGGGAAAAATGTTTTAAATGGCTTATTTGGCTTAATTAGTGCCTTGCATGTGTTGATCTAGTGTTTGATTGTTGATTTTGAAAAGAAAATGAATTTTTGGCCTAGCCATGAAACTTTCGAATTTTTGGGGAAAAATGTTTTAAAAGGCTTGTTTGGCTTAATTAGTGCCTTGCATGTATTGATCTAGTGTTTGATTGTTGATTTTGAAAAGAAAATGAATTTTTGACTTAACTAAGGAACTTTCGAATTTTTGAGGTAAAATGCTTGAAATTGCTTATGTGGTTTATTTTGTGTTATGCATGTGTTGATCTTGTGTTGATTGTTGTTTTTAGGCCTTGCATGTTAAGATTGGTGATTGATTGTTGATCCAAGGCCTTGCATGTTAAGATCTAGTGATCGATGGTTGATCTAAAGTCTTGCATGTTAAGATCTAGTGTTTTCTATGAAAAATGGTTTAAGAACTAAGAACTTGTGATAATTTGGTTTAAAATACTCTTGCATGTGAAGATCTAGTGTATTTGCTTGAATAAATGTAAAGATGGAAATCTTGAATTTTATTCTTGTAAAAATACTAGATCTAGTGAACTTTGATGTTAGATTGTTTTGCATGTTAAGACTTCGGTTATTTCTATGTTTTTATGGCTAAATGATTTTGTGAAACTTTATATGTGTTTTCTATGTGCTCCTATGTGCTCTTGCTTGCTTATGTGAATCATTGGGTGTGAGGATGAGAGAAGGGTAAGTAGAAGGGTGCATGGGTGGGTGCATAAAGTGTCATGAATTTTTAAAAGATAAAACTATGTTGGAAAGTCTTTCGAAGTTACGGTAAATTTCTCGGGTACGGCGAGCCTGGTACCGTAGGGCCTAGGGGTGGTTTGATCCCACGTAGTTAGACATGGTTCGAAATATATGGGGTTATTTACCGGTAACTTAGATTGGCTCTTCCGAGGGATTCCCGACAATTTTTCATGTCATGCATGTGCATTACGGTGTTGATGATTATATGGGAAAAATCTCACTCTATGGTCTTGGGACCGTAGGGTTATAAAGGTGGGAAATTCCCCCTATAATCTTCAATACGTGCCATGGCATAGGGTTATAAAGGTGGGATATTCTCACTCTATGGTCTTGGGATCATAGGGTTATAAAGGTGGGAATTATCTCACTCTATGCGTGGTGGCAATTATGTGAATGAAGATCGCCGACGAAAAAGGGAAGTATATGATTGTTGTAAATTCATGTTGTATGTTCATGTATAAAATATATGTATGTATATATATATATATAGATATATGTATGCTCTATGTGCTATGTGTATTCGATATTACTTCAAGATTCTCATTGAGTCCTCAAAGACTCATATAGGTGTTGTATGTTTGTAGGTATACCCGATTTAGGGCCCGAGGCGTGAAGTTGGGAATCGAGCTCGAGAATCGGAAGGGGATCGTATGGAGGGGATGTGGATAGTGTTGGCTCTCAACTTGGTCATGTGGTTTTATTTGTATAATATGCTTGTAAAAACTTTTGATACGGTTTTAGGTATTTTCTACCGTTCGCTTCCTCCGATTGGTGGAAATTATTAAAAGACGACGTATGTAATAGTAATTAGGATTACCCTATTTTGGATGATTAATTGGTAATCCGTAGCCTTTTGTAAACGAAAGCAAATTTTCACTATTTATATGCATGCATGCTTTCGACTAGTAGTTTCTTCGTGTTTTGTCTCCATGTTCTAAAATTATGTTCATATAGGTTCTCTGCTTAGCAAATCATGAAATTTTAGGAGTCTCTGCATCTCTCTGTGCTCATCATTTTGATAGGTCTTGTGCATGATTTGGGTAAGTATTCATTTAGTTATGATTTATTTCTCATTACTGCATCGAAACAGGGCCATTCGGGTGTTTTCTGGTCTAACAGGAGTTTTACTCACCCAAATGCCTTGCTTCCAACTGAGAAATGTTTTAAACTTATTTTTCTGCCCTGGGGTAAAATTTGGTAGTTTTTGGGTCAGTGAGGAATTTATTGTGAATTTTCAAAACTCCCTCCCCTGTTCTGGATTTTAAACCGAGTGACTGTGCCATTTTATTTATTTCTCCTAAATGGCCATGCATATTTCAAAACTGTTTTAACTGAGTGATCGAGACCCGTATTAGATGGTATGGTATAATTTTGGGGTTATTTTCATGAGTAGTTTAAGAGGAATTAATTTTTAAAGCTTCTGCATTGAATCTGTCCGCATTTGCATTAAGTCCATCATGCCTAGTTACTTTCTAGTCTTGCACTTAGCATGCATTAGTGTTAGTTCATCGATTAGGGTTTAGCAAGTTGTGCCCTCTCTCCCTCTGATTTAAAAAGAAATTTTTTTACGTAAATTTCTATCCACAAAAATCATGTTTTCAAAAGTCTTCCGCTGAGATTACATATAATAAGGGTAGTCGAGAGAGGGGTGTCACATATTGAATCTAAAATAGGAAATGTCCTAAATCATTGTCTTGATCTTCCAAGACTGAAATGCAGTAATAAGAATCACTCCAAACTCCTAAAAATGTGTGCATCTTTAATTATCAAAATCTTGAACCTTCCAAATGCTTAAAATATATGATTGCATCAATTAGAACATTCCAACATTTATATCTTTGTAATTTAAGCCTCTGAAATCTGATTTGGACCAATTTTAAAAATCTGAATAAAAAACCTTTAAAATCCTTGATTGCTTAATGTGATTAGTATCACATCACTCAATTTCAGGAATCACACCTTCTGAGAGAGATTAGTCATGTGCGTACAAAATAACCCCAACGCCCCTTAAGTTTGGGCTTGTTCGTTATAACCGGTGAGTTGGTCTTGACGGATTTTACCAGATCTAGTGACTCTATGAGCTTCAAGATCGGAGTTATTTGCAGATCTTTGGCATTTAAATTGTCTTTTCACGGATATTACCACGTCTTGACTCAACGAGCTTTAGGCTCGGAGTTATATTTATGATTTAGCCTCTATATCGACTTTCTTGTCTCAACGAGTTTAGACTCGGATTAAGTTAATGATTTATCCTCTAAATCAGTGTTCTTGTCTCAACAAGCTTAAGCTCGGAGCAATACTTCATTTACTTGACGGGAATTTCAACGTCTTAACTCAACGAGTTTTTCGCCTCGGAGTTATAGTATGACCTCTATACGGTCTCCATTAAGCTTTCTGGGTACTATGCTCGGAGTTAATACGAAAGCCTCTCAATTGACTTTAAACGGAGATTAATATTTCTCTAACTCCAAGAGCATCAGGCTCGAAGTTAATCTCATAGTCTCTAAATCGATCATCAACTGAGATTATTATATCTTTTACTCGACGAGCATCATGCTCCGAGTTAATATCTTGGCCTCTAAGTCTTTTGCTCTTCTATGTTGATGCCTCTATTTATACAAGAAATTTAGGAAGCATTGTCATGCTTTGAGTAAGGATATATATTAATATTACAAATGATTAGGGTTGACAATTGGGCCATGTGAGTCGAGTTTCGATCGGCTCAAGCTTACATACTATCGGACCTCCTTAGTATAGGTTTAAGCCCGACTCGTGTATTTTTTGGGTTTTGAGTTTATATCGGGCCCCATTACTATATGACTGTAACGAGTAAAACTATTTTTATAAGAAACAACTTATATACAAGATTTATCTTGATTGAAGCCAACCCAGGAAAACCCTAAACGGTCTTTGTAAGTTATTGGAAAAACATAAAAACAAGACCGAAATAAGTAAAAAAAGATTAGTAACTTTTATTGGAAGCGTTTTATATTCAAAAATCTCAATGATAAATTTCAGTAATTGGATTTTGGTGGGTATTTTGCATTTAATTCTTATTTTACTTATTGCCACCGCAACTACTTAATTTCTTTTATTTTGCAAAATAAAATAATCTCATACGGTTGTACCTTGTATGTTGAGTCATAAAATTAAAATTATAAATATATTATATATTTTATTATTAACCTAATCGGTCGGATCTTATTTTGGTTGAGTCATAGCAGGCTCAAACTCGACTCATAAATAAATCGAATTTAGTAAGATGGCTTAAACTCGGCCTGACTCACTAAGGACTGAGTTCGGCCCAAATATAATCGAACTGAACTATCGAGCTTCGATTACTCAATTGCGGGTCCTACAAACGATGGACACGTATATACTTGGCCATTAAAAAATGAATGTGGGGTCTACAAATGGATAACAATTCATTTATAATAGTTTTCAATATTGTTTATAAAATATGTAAAATCCAAGAACTAGTGGATTTGATGATTTATTTAATTGGAATGTAAACTGTACCCGACATTCCAATGTAAAAGTGTTAAAAATAAATCTTAGGGTTCCCCCACAGTCTGAGAGAGCAAAGCTTTGATCTAGCGGCGGCGGCGGCGATGGTGAAAGGGCGGCAGGGTGAGCGAGTCCGACTATATGTCCGGGGAACAGTCCTCGGATACAAAAGGTAGCTAGTAAAAAAGATTTACCCGATTTTGATTTTGATTGTGATGTTGATTTAAAGATGTGTTTGGTTGATGAAGTGAAAAAGAAATGTGAGTGTAGGTCGAAGTCGAACCAGTATCCAAACACGTCGTTGATACAGATAGAAGGAGTGAACACACATGAGGAGGTGGGGTGGTACCTTGCTAAGAAAATGGCGTACATTTACAAGGACAAGGTTAAGAAGAACGGCTCTCACTACCGTTGCAGTTGGGGCAAAGTTGCTCGCCCTCACGGTAACAGCGGCGTTGTTCGCGCCAAATTCAAGTCTAATCTCCCACCTAAATCAATGAGTGCTAGAGTTAGGGTCTTCATGTACCCTAGCAATATTTGAGGTTAATAAATACTCTTTTCTCAAACTCTATTTCAATTTGTTAGTTATACATCACTATCTCGATTGTAAAATCGATTATTTGAATTCGATTTTGTATCACTTTCGTTAAATTCTATGCATCCCGAGAACAAATTTTAAGATATAAGTATTGAATTATCTTAGTTTCGACCATGTGTTGCCGTTTTGTATCTTACATTTCTAGTATTGAATTAGCTTAGTATTGAAAGTACTTTACCACCCACCATTCCTTTCTTTCTTTAGTATCTGATTTCAGATTAAGTACAGGTTTTCTTTAAGAAATCGCTATCAGAGGGTTGAAATTGTGCCATAATATTCGAGTTTTAGTTGTTTGTGCATGATGCATACTCTATTTGTTCCATTAGAAAATGTATATGTTTAAACTATTAGCATTAAGTTTCTAACTAATTCTTTTTTTTTTTTTTTTTTTTTTTTTTTTTTTTTACAGTAAACTTCATATTATTAGGCTATAGCAGCCAAAGTAAGGGGGAGATCAAAACCCTTCGAAAAGTTATTACAAGGAAGATGAGCAATGGCATGGGCTAATTTATTCCCCATACGCTTGACAAACTTAAACGAACAAAAATGAAAATCTTGAGCGATGCGATAACAATCCTCCACAATTGCTCCAAACGATGATGAATCACTCTCTCGAGCACATAAAGCATTAATAACTTGAAGACAGTCGCCTTCGATAATAATATCAGCCCAACCCTTCTCCTTTGCCATTGATATTGCTTTAAATGCCGCTAGAGCTTCACTCTCAACTGGTGGTAGTGTTCCATGTATTTAAACATTCGCCACCAAAGACAATGACCCTCGTCGTTCCTTGCTACCGCCGCTACTGAGAAACTCGATTTCCCCCGTGGTACAGCCGCATCAAAATTCACCTTAACGATTCCAGGTGATGGTGGTATCCATTCGCTAGGATGCTCAGTGTGGATCTTGGAGCTTGGACGAAGCTGAGCATCTTAAAAAATTGCCAAGAAACTTGTGCACCGAGCCACTATCTCCCCGGATTGCATCGAAGTTTCCCCTTTGACCTCCTTATTTCTCGTTTCCCAAGTTTTCCATGCCAATACCATGGCCAATAAAAAGTGGTCCTCATGCAGCTTATTCCTTAAGTCCACAAACCAGTTCCAAGGAGACGAGTCATCAATATCCTCAGCGACGTGGAATGGAGGATTATGCCATATTTCTTCCATTCCTCTACATTTCAAAAGAACATGCAAAATAGTTTCGTCTGCTTTATGACAGCGGCCACACAATGGCGAAGGAACTACATTTCTTCTAAAGAGTTCGGCGTTAGTGGGTAGAGCATTGCCGCAAACCCTCCATAGGAAAATTCGAATCTTTGGTGGAACAGGGATATGCCAAATATCCTTCCACTTAAGGTCCCCCTCTCCACTAGTCGACCCCTCCACCCCCCGCCGTTGCATTCCCGATGAAGCTTGAGCCAAAATCATGTGATAGCATGATCGAACTGTGAATTTACCATTGATTGAGAAATGCCAAACCCATTTGTCTTTTGCAGGACCACCACCCAACGGAACCTGTAACATTCTCTCAATATCCACTTGCCAGAAAAATATCTTAATGATGTTCAGATCCCAAATTTTTTCCACGGGATCGATCAAATCCGAAACCCTATTCGGAAAGGCCGAATGGAGTGCACGCTTAGTACGGATCTTGAGATTTCCTCCCTCGCGGAGCCACGGATCAGCCCATATTGAGGTATCCACGCCATTGCCAATTCGTCTACGGATCCCCATTTGAAGAAACATGATAGCCTTCCAAATACATCTCTATTGGCCAATAATTAATTGATAATTATCTCCATAACTTATTTTGCAAGATAAATTATAATTTAATTTAGACACAATTTAATTGGCTAATTTAATTAACCAATTAATTAATTTTACGCGTCTACAAATGCCCCCTCGAGACTTGTTCACGGACAATGGGTCTTGGAGTGAATGAGTCTCGATAACTGCTTAACTTCAATTGCAGCTTGATCTAGCAAAGCACATACATCTTTGAAATGATGACTGAACTTAGAGAAATTCTAAGTTACCTACGTACCCTATAAAGGGATCAAGTCATAACGTAGTTCAAAATATATCCTTTTGAGGGATGTCGTGCACAGTTTATACTCATGTAGACAAGGAGAAATATATGCAGTTTAATCTCGTGTTGAAGGAGCATTTGACTTGAACTTGTGGATAGTTTACGCTCGTATCAAGGAGCTTTGAATTGATTTGGATATGTAGATAGTTTATGCTCGTATCAAGGAGCCTTGATTTAGATTTGGACATATAGAAGTTTATGCTCATATCGATGAGCATTGACTTGATTTGGACATATAGATAGGTTATGCTCATATCGAGAAGCCTTGATTTGATTTGGATATATAGATAGTTTATGCTCATATCGAGGAGCCTTGACTTGATTTGAACATGTAGATAGTCAATGCTCATATCAAGGAGCCTTGACTTGACTTGAATATGTAGATAGTTTATGCTCGTATCAAGGAGCCTTGACTTGATGTGGATATATAGATAGTTTATGCTCATATCAAGGAGCCTTGACTTGATGTGGATATATAAATAGTTTATGCTCGTATCAAGGAGCCTTGATTTGATTCGGATATATAGATAGTTTATGCTCGTATCGAGGAGCCTTGACTTGACTTGGATATATAGATAGTTTATGATCGTATCAAGGAGCCTTGATTTGACTTGGATATGTAGATAGTTTATGCTCCTATCAAGGAGCCTTGATTTGACTTGGACATGCAAACCTTTTAAACTCGTGTCAATGAGTATTTGACGTGAATTTGTAGACCTTTTAGACTCGTGTCAAGGAGTGTTTCATTTGATTTGTACGTGTAGACCTTTTAAACTCGTGTCAAGGAGTGTTTGATTTCATTTGACTTGTCATATTGCATAGGATGCTGTTTCTTCAAAAGACTTGCCCCCATTCTCATGATCTTCTTGTTCTTCTTCAACATGTACTTCTTTGAGCTGGTACGACTGTTGGAATGAATGTTCTTCTACTCCATTTGCAGTTATGCTCGATTCATATCATGTGCTCGAGTGGCCAACTCTTCAAAACTTTTAGGTTGAATTCCTTGAAGGATATATCGGAGTCCCCATTGCATTCCTTGGATGCATAGTTCAATAGCCGATGTCTCAGACAGTCGATCCTTGCAATTAAGGCTCAAATTTCTCCAACGGTTGATGTAGTCAATGACAGGTTCCTTCTTCCATTGGCGGGAATTGGTGAGCTCAATCATGCTGACTGTTCTTCGAGTGCTGTAAAAGCGGTTGAGAAATTCTTCATCTAAGTGCTTCCAACTATCAATGGAGTTTGCCCCCAAATTAATGTACCAATCAAACGCATTTTCTTTGAGCGTTCAGACGAACTGCTTGACGAGGTGATCTTCGTACATTCCGGCGTCATTGCAAGTCTCCACGAAGTGTGCCACATGTTGCTTGGGGTTGCCCTTGCCGTCAAATTGTTGAAACTTTGGAGGTATGTAGCCCATTGGCATCTTTAAATCATCAATCCTTGGCGTGTAAGGCTTGACATAGGTTGATGGCGACTTAGAGCTTCCTTCCAACTTGCCTTTGATGGTTTCACTGATCAGCGTCATCACTTGATCTACATGAATCAGCCCTTCGGAAGAAACTTGAAGTTCTTGAGTTGGAGTCTTCTCGTTTTCAACTGATTGTTGCTTTGTGGATGTCGCAGCTTCGTCTTGAGCCTCTATCTGATCCACAACTTGACTAGCATCGGCTTTGTCCATCTTGTCTATCAACTTGGCAATTTGAGAATCTCGTTGTTGAACATGCTTTGTGAGTCCCTCAATAGCCTTGGCCAAACTTGCAATTTGCTCTTCCATAGTTGTAGCGTTTGCTGTCATGACGGATGCCATCTCTGAGTAGCTTGATGGTGAATGAGGCGTGGGCTGTGAAATCTCTCGTTTTGAGCGTTCCACGTCTGCGCTTGTGTTGACAAGAGGTGGTAAGCCTTAATGAACGGTTTGGGGGCGTCGAGCTAGTCTTGGAGTATGGTTGCAACTTCTTAGCCATACTCCTTGTAACTAAGCCCACACTTGATGAATCCAAAGTAACATTCTTCATTGCGAATGTAGAGCAGTCGCTGCAACACTTCGAGGATCTTCGAGAGAGAGAAGAGATGAGAGGTAAAGATGTCCCACTGGGCGTGCCAAAATTTGTAGCAACAAATTCTTATCTGCGGTTTTAGACAAACAAGAAAAATTTGCACAAAGATAATTTATTGAATTAAAATAAAATATTGCGGGTTACAAACTCTAATTTAATCCTCTGATTCTTCTCTCAAGAACAATATGTGTTTGACTTTGAATTTCGGAGACGAGTCATTGACTTGATCTTCTCCGGATTTGATTTGGATTTGAGTAACGTCTTCCGAGGGTCGTGCGACTTGAATCTCGTATCGAACGCAGAACTTTGACGTGTTTTGACTTGAAGATCTTGGAGTTCTTGATGGATTTGGCCCTTCAATCTTCATTCGATCTTGATTTGTTGAAGAACACCCTCGATTTGATGAAGAACGCCTTGAATTTGATGAAGAACGACTTCAATATTGTAGAGAGGATTTTCTCCTACGATTTTTCTTCTTCTTGAGTTTTCTCTTGAATTGTGTAGGGAGGGTCCCTATTTATAATGGTAGAATAAAAGTCCTACTTAAAGTCTTCTTGATGACGTGGCGCAATTTGATTGGCCTTTATTAAATTGATATTTATCTCTTAAAACTTGAAGGAGAAGAAACAATTCTATTGGCCAATAATTAATTGATAATTATCTCCATAACTTATTTTGCAAGATAAATTATAATTTAATTTAGACACAATTTAATTGGCTAATTTAATTAACCAATTAATTAATTTTATGCGTCTACAAGATCAATGAAACCAGAAGGAATTCCAAAACGAAAAAGAATCTTTTTCAAGAAAGACCATTCAATCCGATCGTATGCCTTACTAATATCAAGTTTAATGGCCATATAATTAGTACTACTTTTAGAGTGAAGTTTGATAAAGTGGTGGATTTCGAAAGCCACGAGAACATTATCTGAAATAATTCTCTTAGGAACAAATGTAGATTGAGTAGGCCGGATCAGGTCATTCAATACTAATTTAAAAAGGTTAGCCACAACTTTAGATCCCAATTTATAAATAACATTACACAAGCTAATGGGTCTATAGTCGGTTATTTTCAAAACAAAACGGCCTCTTCTTTCTCGAAACACGCTCCCTATTTGAATCATGGAGACTAAGTTGAATGGGAATATGATCGGATCCCGCATAACTTAAATGGTGAACACGTGCATTAGGGAACCACATGAGCCAGTCGTTATTCGCACAAACTCGATCCAGTCTGCATCAGACCGTCTTTGGGTAAGTCTGGATATTAGACCATGTGTATGCTGTTCCTTCTAACCCTAGATCAATCAACCCACAATCATCTAGAGCTTCCCGAAATCTTTCAATTTGAGCAGGCTGTCTTGGAGGACCCCCCGTTTTCTCACAATTGCTGAGAATCTCATTAAAGTCACCTCCAACAATCCATGGTAGATTGCGGTGATTCCGCAGCTCGCGTAATAAACTCCACGATAAATATCTCAGTGCATGTTCTGGGAACCCATATATACCAGTTACTCGGCATTTGCTGTTGTGGTTCTTGTCAAAGACCTCCGCATCGATATGGTGGAAAGAGTAGCTGATGAGATCCACCTCCATGTCCTTTTGTCAAAATAGCACTAACCCACCCGACTGAACCATTCAAATTCCATCTTTTTTTCAAGTTTTCAATAAGTAAATTTGTTTCCCTCGTTTCCGAGAGAAACAATAGCAAGGGCCTATGATCTCGGAGTATATCCCCGATCGCATGAATTGTCAAGGGGGCCCCTTACCCTTAAAAATTCCAGAAAATGCAACTCATGGTTCTCGGCGGGACTGCATCGCAGTCTCCGCCGTTGTGCTAATATCTTCATCACGAAGCATGAGTAGTGGTTTCTTTCCGGGCGTATCTCTATCTAGCAGGCCTGCCTCCGCCGCTTTCTTCTTTCCGCCCTTGGTCTGGATCTTGACCGGCCGTTTTGTAGTTGTGGCATTGCTGCTAGTAGCTTGTAGCTGGATCGGGTGATTGATAAGAGTAAGGTCATCTCCACTAAAATCAGGATTAACGGCTTTGTCTCTCATACAAGTGACTTGTGTCTTAAGGTTCTCTTTCTGAGCCGAGAAATCGAAGATGTTGATGCCCTTGCGAAAAGTTTTTGACACCAGACCAGCACCGATTGTGTTAACCTGCTGCAAAGGTAGTCTGGATTTGTCTCTTTCTTGTTGATTCGATGCTCGCATCCAAACTCCATAAGGTAAATGTTCACCAGGATCATCAAAGCCATTTTTATAGCGAGTCGAGCATCGGTTCTCAGCATGTCCAATGATGCCGCATAAGAAACAAAAATTCGGTAGCCATTCATACGTAAATGCAAGCCAAGTCTTGGTCCCATTCAGATTATGGAGATTCATTCCACGCTTCAAGCCAATGTTCACGTCAATTCTTACTTTGATTCTAACGTACTGTGATAACTCCATCTGTTTAGGATTTAAGACCTCCAAAAACTCGCCAATTTTGCCGCCAATCCGTGCTGCCATCTCAGAAGTTCTCCTAGCGAAAGGGAGGTTATGAATCCTAACCACAGATGTTCATAAGATGAACATCGGCTGCCGTGGGATCCACATTTGCATCCAATTCCTGGAGAAGGAGAGCATTTTTGTCTAGAATCCACGGGCAACCAGATCGCGCGTGGGTATAGTCCAAATGATGGTCGAAGATCAGGATGAATTTGTTAGGGTCTATAGATCTGAACTCACATGCTTTGACTGGTTAGAGAAGACGCAACACGTTCGCCTTTATCGTATGAGCCGAAATTTCTCTTGATGTGACCACACGTCCAATCAGGCGGAAACCCTGATTCGAGGCCGAGATTGGAGCGGTGAGATCAGGTTATGTAATCCCTTCTTCTTCACCTACAGTGAGAGTGAGATTCGTGGTCATGGAGCCTAACAATCCGTCCATGATATGGAGAGGAGATAGAGAGAGGACTGTGAAGAGGAGAGTGGAACCAAGTAGCGTCGTCCTAAGAATTGTCATTATAATTACGAGTTCTGAAAACGTGAAGTTGGTCATTGATCTATGTGATGAGATGTTATCGTTGAGTTATTGGTAAATTTTGCTTGAGGACAAGCAAAAGTTCAAGTTTGGGGGTGTGTTAAGTGTATATTTTTACACTTTATCGTATCTTTTTATTTGAGCTTTTGGTGTGTTTTAACGATAATTGGTGCTTAAAAAGTTGATTTATTGTATTTTAGGTACAAATTGAAGAATTGGAAAAGTATGGGCGTCAAAACTGCAATTTTGGCGAAAATATGGGTCAAAAGTGAAAATATCAAAATTCAGAAGATTTAAAGCTGAGACCCCCGTCCCAGTTTTAGTTCAAATTGTGAGACCCCCGTCCGAGAGTCCGAAGTTGCGCAGTAAAGGAATTTTAATTGCACAAGGAAACTGCCTTCTTCCCCAAGTTCTTCACCCTATATAAGACCAAGCCAAGCACACAATTAGGGATCTTTTTACGCAATTTGGAGAGCAACAAAGCAATAACGAAGACGAAGAATTCGAAGACTTCAAGCAAAAGATTTATCGTCTATGATTTATTTTATTTGCGTTTTTGCTTTAATCATGAGTAGCTAAATTACTTGTTTCTAGGATTTTATTTGGAACCCTATGTGGGATTTATGAACCCTTTTCTATGATTTTATGCAAGTTTTAATTCCGGATTATTTCTTCTACTTGTTTTATTAAGTGCATGAACTTGATCAACTTATGTGCTTTTATGTTATTGTTAATCGCATGAATCGGAAGATCGGGTTAATAATTAGAACTGTGGTAGAAGAGCCTTTGTGGTATTAACATAGGAATATAGTTAATCTCTTAGGTAGCCATTATTGAGATTTGTGCTTAATGCTGTGTTCTAGAATTAATTGCATAGGAATATAGTAATTGAATCTAGAGTATTAGAATCGTAATACACGCGGAAGCGGGTTATGATTATTTTAGCATCTCAGGTTAATAATCCGGGTTAATTGCTTGTATAATTGAAGGAATTGGGGGAGTAATAATCACATAGGGGGAAGAATAAAATCCTAGGCTTGTTTACTTTGATTAAATCTTCGTTTTAATTGCTTTCTTGTTTTTGTCTTTTTAATTGCTTTAGTTTAATTTAGTTTATTAATCCTTTATCGACTGTGTAGGGTGGGTTTGATAATAATTGGTAGAATTTAGCGTCTAGGATTAGATAATTAAATATTCCCTGTGGGTTCGATATCCGGACTTTTAGTCCACTATATTACTTGTACGATACGTGCACTTGCGTGTAGGTTTTCGACCAACAAGTTTTTGGCGCCGTTGCCGGGGAATATTTTAATTATTTATTTTATTCTAGCTCTAGATTTGAACAATTTTCACGATTCACCCATTTAATTTTTGTTTTATTTTATTTTTTGTTTTAGGTATTGTGTATGCGTAGGAGACTCGATCTTGCTAGAGAACCGTTTGATCCCGAAATCGAACGTACTTTTCGAGCCGCTAGGAGACTTCAACGCGAAAACAATATAATGGAGGACAAAGAACGCAGGGCCGCGGGTAATTTACTCGAAGCCAACGGAAACCAAGTCCAAGACCCTCCCCCTCAACTTCCAGCACAGCCAGCAGTTCGTCCACGGGCACTTCAAGACTACATAATCCCAACGCTAGACGGATTCCGCCCGAGCATCCAATATCCAACCATTGAGGCGCATAATTTTGAGATCAAGCAAGGCCTTTTGACGATGCTCCAAAATAACGGGCTATTTAGTGGGTTGGCTGTAACACCCCGCATTTTCGGTAAAATAATATCATTTTATTTTACCACCCTTATGTGCATAATTGTGAAATTAGAATTTATAATAATTCTTGCATGGTTAGTATGTAGGTGAATTAGGTAAATATGTGAAATATGTGATTATGTGAATTATTGTGTGCATTATGTGATTATGTGAAATTATGTGATTATGTGAAATTATGTGATTATGTGAATTATGTGCTTAGGAAATATTTCGAGATATTATTTCGAAATAAATTATTTTCATGAATTAGGATTTTATTCTTGCATGTGATTTTTTTAATGAGCATTTCATACACAAAATTTTAGAAAATAAATTTCCCCATGCATTTTTGGATTTTTAATTAATGTCGAAAATTAGAAAATGCTCCCCACATTTTCTTCAATTTTCGGACATCACTCACACACACACATGATTTTTAAATTGCATATTAATTAGTATTAGACATGCATTGGTGTGGTTGTACTTTGAGCATAGAAAGAAATACCCAAAGGCTAGCCCCCTACCCTCTAGTCTAGGCTTGCTTTTCACTCCTTCAAGTAAGACCAAAGGTCTTCTTCTCTCCTCCCTTTCTTCTCCTTCATTTCGGCAGCCACCACCACCACCATAGCCACCACCTTCTCAAGCTTGAACCACCCTAGAACCACCACCACCTCATATTTTCGGAAATTGCAAAATCACCCCCACAAAATATGTATTTCCCTTTCTTCTCCATTGGCTTTGAAGTCTCCAAAAACTCTATAAATACCACCCACTCCCAAGATCAAAATACACTCTCAAACTCCAATCTCACTATCTATAAGTTTAAGGTCTCCTTTTATTTCAACAAAAGGAGAATTTTCGGTCAAGCTTAGGGTAAGCTTCTCCCCCCTCTTCTTTCTTCTTCTTCCCGAAAGAGCAAGGCTCTTCCTCCTCCCCTTTTCTTTTGATTTTCTTCTTATTTTCTTAATGCCTAATCTAACTCTTGATCTCTTCTTGTATTAGAGAGAAAAGAGCTAACAAATCCTTCCCCTAAAGAATATAGGTGAGAATTCTTGAATTCTTGCTCAAACCTACAACACCACTAGTATTTTCGGTTTTATGTGTTTCTATGTGTTTTTATGTGTTTTATTTGCTTATTATGTGATTATATGTTTTAGATGATCATTGCATGTCAGTATTTTCAAAAGATAGCTTTGTTCTTGAAGTTCTTTGATTTTTCGAAAATTGGGGAAAAATGTTTTAAAAGGCTTGTTTGGCTTAATTAGTGCCTTGCATGTGTTGATCTAGTATTTGATTGTTGATTTTTGAAAAGAAAATGAATTTTTGGCCTAGCCATGGAACTTTCGAATTTTTGGGGAAAAATGTTTTAAAAGGCTTGTTTGGCTTAATTAGTGCCTTGCATGTATTGATCTAGTGTTTGATTGTTGATTTTTGAAAAGAAAATGAATTTTTGACTTAACTAAGGAACTTTCGAAATTTTTGAGATAAAATGCTTGAAATTGCTTATGTGGTTTATTTTGTGTTATGCATGTGTTGATCTTGTGTTGATTGTTGTTTTTAGGCCTTGCATGTTAAGATTGGTGATTGATTGTTGATCCAAGGCCTTGCATGTTAAGATCTAGTGATCGATGGTTGATCTAAAGTCTTGCATGTTAAGATCTAGTGTTTTCTATGAAAAATGGTTTAAGAACTAAGAACTTGTGATAATTTGGTTTAAAATACTCTTGCATGTGAAGATCTAGTGTATTTGCTTGAATAAATGTAAAGATGGAAATCTTGAATTTTATTCTTGTAAAAATACTAGATCTAGTGAACTTTGATGTTAGATTGTTTTGCATGTTAAGACTTCGGTTATTTCTATGTTTTTGTGGCTAAATGATTTTGTGAAACTTTATATGTGTTTTTTTTATGTGCTCCTATGTGCTCTTGCTTGCTTATGTGAATCATTGGGTGTGAGGATGAGAGAAGGGTAAGTAGAAGGGTGCATGGGTGGGTGCATAAAGTGTCATGAATTTTTAAAAGATAAAACTATGTTGGAAAGTCTTTCGAAGTTACGGTAAATTTCTCGGGTACGGCGAGCCTGGTACCGTAGGGCCTAGGGGTGGTTTGATCCCACGTAGTTAGACATGGTTCGAAATATATGGGGTTATTTACCGGTAACTTAGTTTGGCTCTTCCGAGGGATTCCCGACAATTTTTCATGTCATGCATGTGCATTATGGTGTTGATGATATAGGGGGAAAATCTCACTCTATGGTCTTGGGATCGTAGGGTTATAAAGGTGGAAAATTCCTTCTATAATCTTCAATACGTGTCATGGCATAGGGTTATAAAGGTGGGATATTCTCACTCTATGGTCTTGGGATCATAGGGTTATAAAGGTGGGAATTATTTCACTCTATGCGTGATGGCAATTATGTGAATGAAGAACGCCGACGAAAAAGGGAAGTATATGATTGTTTTATTTCATGTTGTATATTCATGTATAAGATATATGTATGTATTTATATGTATAGAATATGTATGCTCTATGTGCTATGTGTATTCGATATTACTTCAAGATTCTCATTGAGCCCTCAAAGGCTCATATAGGTGTTGTATGTTTGTAGGTATACCCGATTTAGGGCCCGAGGAGTGAAGTTGGGAATCGAGCTCGAGAATCGGAAGGGGATCGTATGGAGGGGATGTGGATAGTGTTGGCTCTCAACTTGGTCATGTGGTTTTATTTGTATAATATGCTTGTAAAAACTTTTGATACGGTTTTAGGAAATTTCTACCGTTCGCTTCCTCCGATCGGTGGAAATTATTAAAAGACGACGTGTGTTATAGTAATTAGGATTACCTTATTTTGGATGATTAATCGGTAATCCGTAGTCTTTTGTAAGCGAAAGCAAATTTTCACTATTTATAAGCATGCATGCTTTCGACTAGTAGTCTCTTCGTGTTTTGTCTCCTTGTTCTAAAATTATTTTCATATAGGTGCTCTGCTTAGAAAATCATGAAATTTTAGGAGTCTCTGCATCTCTCTGTTCTCATCATTTTGATAGGTCATGTGCATGATTTGGGTAAGTATTCATTTAGTTATGATTTATTTCTCACTACTGCATTGAAACAGGGTCATTCGGGTGTTTTCTGGTCTAACTGGAGTTTTACTCATCCAAATGCCTTGTTTCCAATTGGAAAATATTTTAAACTTATTTTTCTGCCTTGGGGTAAACGTTGGTAGTTTTTGGGTCAGTGAGGAATTTATTTTGAATTTTCAAAACTCCCACCCCTGTTCTGGATTTTAAACCGAGTGACTGTGCCATTTTATTTATTTCTCCTAAATGGCCATGCATATTTCAAAACTGTTTTAACTGAGTGATCAAGACCCGTATTAGATGGTATGGTATAATTTGGGGGTCATTTGAATTAGTATTTTAAGAGGATTTAATTTTTAAAGCTTCTGCATTGAATCTGTCCGCATTTGCATTAAGTCCATCATGCCTAGTTACTTTCTAGTCTTGCATTTAGCATGCATTAGTGTTAGTTCATCGATTAGGGTTTAGCAAGCTGTGCCCTCTTTCCCTCTGATTTAAAAATAAAAAATTTTACGTAAATTTCTATCCACAAAAATCATGTTTTCAAAAGTCTTCCGCTGAGATTACATATAATAAGGGTAATCGAGAGAGGGGTGTCACATTGGCAGGTGAAGATCCCCATCTTCACATTGTCAATTTTCTAGATACCTGTAATTCCCACCGTCAAAACGGCGTTTCCCAAGAGGCGCTTCAATTAATTATCTTCAAGCACTCCCTACAACGAAGAGCTCGCCAGTGGTTGATGTCCCAAGCCCCCCACTCTATCTCGTCGTGGCCTCAACTCCTCAACCTTTTCATGAAAGTCTATAGCTCACCCGAGAAGGACGAGAGAATCCGACGAGAAATTCACAATTTTGTCCAAGAGCAAGGCGAGCAATTATACGAGGCATGGGAGAGATTTAAAACTCTTTTGCGGCAATGTCCAACACATGGAGTCGAACAATGGCGGCAAATCCACATCTTTTACCAAGGGATTAACAAGAATGCACGAACCGTCTTAGATGCATCAACCGGAGGTAATTTTATGAGTCAATCGATACCGGATGCTTTCATCATGTTGGATCAAATTGCTCAAAATCGGTTTGCCAAGTCAAGCGAGAGAACGGTTAGTGGAGCCAAGAAAGTTCCCGGAGTGTTGGAGTTAGATGCAATTACGGCCCTTCAAGCCCAAGTGACCCAAATAGCTCAACAAAATCAACTCCTTTTACAACACATCAAAGCAAATCCACCACAACAAGTCCAAGCCATTGAGTATCCATGTTGCGAAATTTACGGTGGAAATCACTACACGCTCCAATGCCAACAAGATGTGGAGTCTCTCAACTACGTCAACAATGCGCCTCGCCAATTCCAAAATCAAGGGTGGAGGTCACAAGGGCAATATGGAGGAAATCAACAAAGCCAAGGGTATCAAAGACCTCAAGGTAAATTCCAAAATCAAGCCCCTCCTCAACAAAGCTATCAAGGCAACAATCCACCGGCCCAAAAATCAAGCACGGAGGAGATATTGGCTCAATTCATGACTGCTACCCAAGCCTCGCTGCGGAACTTGGAGAATCAATTCGCCCAATTTGCTTTGAATCAAGAGAACCGTCCGCAAGGAGCATTGCCATCAAACACGGAGGACCCAAGAAAAAGGAAGAAAGTCAAGTCAAGCCGCAAGTCACTGTAGCCGAATGGGTCGAACCAATCCCATATCCACAACGATTGCTAACGAAAAAGATCGAGGTCGAGACGTGCCAAGCAGTCACCTTGAAGAACGGGAAGCAATTGGAGGAAGCCCCACGAAAAGAGAAGAGAAACACGGTAATCGAGAAGCCGAAAGTGAATGAGGAAAAAGAATCAACTCATGAAGAGCCACCATCAACGATGCCTTCACAAGTCCCTTCAATTCCTTATCCTCAAAAGTTTATAATCAAGAAGCTCGATGCCGAATATCAAAGATTTTTGGACAAGTTGAAGGAAATTCGCATAAATATTCCTTTCATTGAAGCACTTCAAAAGATGCTATTGTGGTCGTAAGGAGAAAATCAAAAAGGAATTGCACAAAGGACAATTGGTGTTATTGTGCAAATCCCATCTTTGGTTATTTCCAAGGAAGCGCAAATCAAAGTGGTCGCGGCCGTGTATGGTCCAAGAAATTCTTCCTCACGAAGTGGTCAAAATAAAGGAGCGAGATTCAAATCGTACATTCAACGTGAAACGGAGTCGGCTCAAACCGTATTGGGAAGCGAGTGAAGAATGCCAAGTGACCTCGGTCACTTTTGCTTGAAAATAACGAAGCAACGTCCGGCTGAAGACTTTAAACTTAGCGCTTCTCGGGAGGCAACCCGAGCTTTATTGTTTTCGTAGTTTTCTTTGTTTTTTTCGTTTCGTTTTTAATATCGTAAGCATGCATTCTAATTTATTCATTTGAATTTTACTTTTCAGGGTCGAAAACATGATCGGGGGTCGAGTCGGCTGTCCGCAAAAAAAAAAAAAAAAAAAAAAAAAAAAAAAAAATTGCACCAATGCCTGTGGGACGGCCGTCCCAAAACCAGTAAGGAGAAAAAAATTTCGGACGCCCGTCCGAAATTTAGCACAAAAACCGGGACGGCCGTCCGAACCTAGTTGGGGCGTTTTAAATGTTTAAAAATCAGATTTTCTCCCCCATTATTTCCTAAACCCTCCTCGTTCTTTCTCTCCAAATCCCACACACAAGGAGGCTAGAGAATGAAACAAAATTCTCCAAAATCTACTCTTTCAAGGCACGCCCACAAGGTGTTCGATAATTTGCTCCAACCCAATTTTGAGTTCGATTGTCAACCAATTCTTACCGAATCTATTCCAACCTCTCTCCCAACTTTCTTTTCCAACAAAAGAAGCCGCACGAGTGAAGCTTCATCTTCTAAAGGCAAAGGAAAAGGCAAGAAAAGTGCCACAAAAACGACGATTCCTCTTCCAAAGCCGCTCCTCAAGCCCGAGACGACCCCGAAGCCTCAAGCTCCCGTGCCGATCGACGATTCCAAATGAAGATGGAGCGAGAGAGCTTTCCGATTATGAGTAGCATGAGAGAGCAAGAGAGGAGCACCCCGATCACACCGACTCCGAATAAATCAGGTGTTTTCTATCCTTAAAACTTTGTGCTAATTTCGTTGAGGGCAACAAAAAATTTAAGTTTGGGGGTGCAAAACATGTTATTTTTGTGCTTATTTGTTTTAGTTTGCATACATTAGGTGTTATTCGTTTTTATTGTTTTTCTCGTTTTTTTCCGAAAAAAAAAAAAGAAAATTTGCTTGAGTCGAATGCATCTATGATTTATGATGATGAGAGATGATCAATGTTTGATGATGAAATTGCTTGTTTTATGTGATAAGGATTTGATGTTTGTTTAGCTTTCGATTCAACGGGACTTAGAAGCGAATTATTGCTAGGAATCACATTTTGTGCATTGCTTTGGTTGAATGTTTTGTATTTTAAATTTGGAATTAATTTGTGCTAGATCATGCTATGCTCGGTTTTAAGACTCACCTTAGGAAATTTATGATACAAAGTATTGAGTAGTGAGTGATTTGGGATATGATTTGGGCCTTCTTTGAACCGTTTGAGCCTTTCAAGCCGACCTTTTTATCGAAATTATCCTTAGAACCTTGATTTGAGCCTCGGAGAAAAGGTGTTCTTTCTTTTAGCCAATATGTAAGGTAGAATAGGTGGAGATTCTTGAAAATTACCCCTTGGAGTTCGGTTGAAATTTTTTATAAGGTCCTTCTTCTTCTTCTTCGAAAAAAAAAAAAAAAAAAAAAACGAAAGAGAAAAAAGAAGAAGAAGAAGAGACTAGAAGGGAGAAATAAGGACTAGTTGTTGAATTATTTTTGAAAACTCGATCCATTGCCTCAAAAGCAAAAGTGGAGACTTTTGAACTTTTGAGAATCGAGTTTATTAAAGTCCGTAGAGGTGAATTCATTGTTTCAAACGCCTATCTTTCAAATTTTGGCGTAATCACCTAAATTCAAGAAGAATAGCCACACATACCCATATTTCCTACCTCGAACCAAAGAGCCTAACAATTGAAAGCCACAAAGCCCCAAAGATCCCAATAGCTTAATATTCGATATTAGTAGAGTAGAATAATTTGGTGAGTATTTGGAGTCAAGAATATGCATGTAAGTATAATTTTTTTCTGTCTTTAATTTGCAAATATTGGATGCTTGAAGCAATTGTATGAATTGTGGTTTTTGGTAATGGTGAGTGACTAAGTGTTGTTGAATTTTGAGCTTGCGAATGCCTAAGAATTGTCATTATAATTACGAGTTCTGAAAACGTGAAGTTGGTCATTGATCTATGTGATGAGATGTTATCGTTGAGTTATTGGTAAATTTTGCTTGAGGACAAGCAAAAGTTCAAGTTTGGGGGTGTGTTAAGTGTATATTTTTACACTTTATCGTATCTTTTTATTTGAGCTTTTGGTGTGTTTTAACGATAATTGGTGCTTAAAAAGTTGATTTATTGTATTTTAGGTACAAATTGAAGAATTGGAAAAGTATGGGCGTCAAAACTGCAATTTTGGCAAAAATATGGGTCAAAAGTGAAAATATCAAAATTCAGAAGATTTAAAGCTGAGACCCCCGTCCCAGTTTTAGTTCAAATTGTGAGACCCCCGTCCGAGAGTCCGAAGTTGCGCAGTAAAGGAATTTTAATTGCACAAGGAAACTGCCTTCTTCCCCAAGTTCTTCACCCTATATAAGACCAAGCCAAGCACACAATTAGGGATCTTTTTACGCAATTTGGAGAGCAACAAAGCAATAACGAAGACGAAGAATTCGAAGACTTCAAGCAAAAGATTTATCGTCTATGATTTATTTTATTTGCGTTTTTGCTTTAATCATGAGTAGCTAAATTACTTGTTTCTAGGATTTTATTTGGAACCCTATGTGGGATTTATGAACCCTTTTCTATGATTTTATGCAAGTTTTAATTCCGGATTATTTCTTCTACTTGTTTTATTAAGTGCATGAACTTGATCAACTTATGTGCTTTTATGTTATTGTTAATCGCATGAATCGGAAGATCGGGTTAATAATTAGAACTGTGGTAGAAGAGCCTTTGTGGTATTAACATAGGAATATAGTTAATCTCTTAGGTAGCCATTATTGAGATTTGTGCTTAATGCTGTGTTCTAGAATTAATTGCATAGGAATATAGTAATTGAATCTAGAGTATTAGAATCGTAATACACGCGGAAGCGGGTTATGATTATTTTAGCATCTCAGGTTAATAATCCGGGTTAATTGCTTGCATAATTGAAGGAATTGGGGGAGTAATAATCACATAGGGGGAAGAATAAAATCCTAGGCTTGTTTACTTTGATTAAATCTTCGTTTTAATTGCTTTCTTGTTTTTGTCTTTTTAATTGCTTTAGTTTAATTTAGTTTATTAATCCTTTTTCGACTGTGTAGGGTGGGCTTGATAATAATTGGTAGAATTTAGCGTCTAGGATTAGATAATTAAATATTCCCTGTGGGTTCGATATCCGGACTTTTAGTCCACTATATTACTTGTACGATACGTGCACTTGCATGTAGGTTTTCGACCAACATTTAGCAGTTAATTTTGAAATAATTTGTTCAAATGGAAAACAATTTGTATTGGATAATTGAATTCCCCGTCTTCATATTTGAGTAATTAAGTGTTTGAGCTTGCATTTTGGTTATAACTATTCAATTAGTTTTCATTTGCTTTACATTTTAAGTTGTTCTCATTTGACCAATACTGCCCGTTTCATGCTAGCAATACGGTTGTTTATTGGACTTGAAACCCTGTCGATATTCGATCTTAAGCAGAGCAAAATGTTTATTTTTTAGTCATGTGGAGTTGAATATCTTGAATTTCAGCTCATATTAATTAAATTTGCCAATCTTATAATTATACGTCAATGAAGGTTCTAAATTTGTTGTAGTTGATGGAAATGTTTTTTCCTTGATAAATTCTTCAGCAGAGATTAATTATTATAAGGCCAATATCCATGCCTCAATGACAACATGAATTTATATAAAATAACAAAATGAAAAAAAAAAAAAAAAAAAAAAAAGAAAATTAAATAAGGAACATCTCTCCATTCTTTAAAGACGGCTAAAATCGGAGTTTAGAAGTGAGAGATAGATAAGACGGCTAAAAGTTTGGAGTTTTTTCCAGACCTGCTAAGGGGAGTGATGGTTTGCAATTTATCTTCGTTTATTTCGACATCTATACTTATCAGTTCAGTATTACAGAAGTTTTAATGGCATAGACTTACTGATTTTCCGCCAAAAACTTATGTATCCTCCTTTAAAACATTGGTTTTTTCTAGTCATAGACGTTCGAGTGAACTCATGAGCGCAGGCAGTGGCGAGTCCTGTATTTTGTTACAAAGTGAGCTTAAAATTTTCGGGGCTTCGAGGGCAGCGCTCTCGAAATTTTTTTTCGAATTTTTTTGTGACAACATCAGAAAATAGGAAAAGAAAAAATTGGGTCTTTTTTAAGGAATTTTGGGTGGGTTAATTAATAAAAATTGAGGCTTTTCTTATATCAATTTAGTTTTTGGGTGGACTAGTTAATAAAAATTGAGTGGGCTGAATAGATATATAGAGATAATATAGAGAAAAAATTATCAATTGAGGGTGGGCTTCAGTCAACCCTTGACCAAGGATGGACTCGCCCTTGGGCGTAGGCATAAGGTATATATATGGACAAATCCACATGCGGAAGCAATATATCCATATACTAAAGATTTAGACACAAATTTCATTCCATAAGCCTCGAGAATGCTAGTGTTAAATTAGAAGCGCTTGATTTATTTGCTTTCTCCTGTCGATGGTTAATCAAAAATTCAATATCAAAATCAAGGTCATTAATATTGATACGAGCCCTGTTAAGATATATTGGTACCATAATTATGGAATATGATTAGATATTAATATATATGGGTACCATAATTGTGAGATTTGATTAGTGCGTATTTTAGGAATTTGATTTGATTGTAATTAGCTTTTCTTGGTTTAGCTTTTGTGTATAAATACCCATATCTCTATTCTACTATGTTCGTTGTTCATTAGTGTTAACATGGCATCCGAGCCATGATAAAATTCTAGGCTTTTTTCTAATTCTCTCCAAAACCTCCTCCCTCTAAAATGCATATTCTCAGCCGCCTCTCTTCTCACCACCCACTTCGTCGACCACCTATCTAAGCGGCCCACCCTTTTCACTGCTGAAAAGGGTGGGCGGGAGCCCCACGCGTCACCACCTTCCGTCGCGTCAACCCCCGTCTGACTTTAGTTTTTTCGGTGTTTTTTTCTCCGTGGGGTTGCCGACCTCATGCGAATCTTCATGTGGTTGGTAATCTGCTATTTGAGTGAGATTGGTATTTCTTGGTGGTTTTATCCCACTTTTTGTCTCTACAAAGTGCTTTTTATTCTCGCTTTGACATGCTACTGCAAATCCGCATGTATCATTGTTGACAGTCTTTTCATCTGTCGTTGTTGGCAGACTTATCATCTGCCTTGTTGACAGCTTTGTTATCTGCCTCGTTGGCAGTCTTGTCATCTGCCGTTGTTCGCAGCCTTGTCTTTCCTTGATTGGCATCATTATCATATGAGCTCGTTGGCAGCCTGTTCCTTTGCCTTTGCCGGCAGCATTGCCCTTTGTTAGAGAAGAGAATGGTGAAATTCTTTGTTTGTGATCGTGATCTGTTGAGCTGTCTACTGCATACTCCTCTAATTTGAGCGGGAGGTCTAGAGAATTATTTTTATGTCCTCTTTTATTTTTCAATCTGGAATTTTGTTCGTCAAGTTTCGCTGCTCAGACCGCTGATTTGTTTTTTTACTAAAGTGCATTCACCCAGTCGGTTCAACACACTTGTTTCCAAACTCAATTTGATCTTTATTGACCCAACTTGATTTTGAGGGGATGTTAAGATATATTGGAATCATAATTTTGAGATATGATTAGATATAAATATATAAGGGTACCATAATTGTTGGATTTTATTAGTGTGTAATTTATGGATTTAATTTGATTGTAATTAGTTTTTCTTTGCTTAGCTTTATTCTTTTGTGTTTTGCTCTATTGAGAAGAATACACATAAAATATTCTAATATGTTCATGGTTCATTAGTTTTAACAAGTCCCTTTGCCCATATGGGTTTTTAGTCACAGTAAACAGGATTATGGACATAACCCAAGAAAAGGGCTCAAAATCAGAAGCTCAAACATGTCAGAAGAGCACAAATGACGGCGAGATGTGATCCCGGGGCGAGGTAAAGTCCCGAGTCGGCGTTTTTAACGAGCTAAATCACGTTTAAATCTAAAAGCCCATTACAAGTGTGACAGACCCAAATCAACGGAGAATTAAGTT
Source organism: Erythranthe guttata (assembly GCF_056151865.1). Taxonomy (NCBI): domain Eukaryota; kingdom Viridiplantae; phylum Streptophyta; class Magnoliopsida; order Lamiales; family Phrymaceae; genus Erythranthe; species Erythranthe guttata. Next base: position 6,309,358 of record NC_142544.1, on the reverse strand, counting down.
AAAAAAAACTCTAATGAGACTTGCATCCCTAGGCATGACATGCCTATAAAGAGGGGGTTCACTTAAATTTTTAAATCCTAATGTGTTTTTTATAAAAAAGTACACACTAGACCGAAAATTTATAGTTTTTTGACTTGACAGTAGGAGCTTCTACAACGGGAAACCCCTTCCGATGTCACAGGAAAGATGGCCGACCAAGACTACGACAATGTAGGAACCAACATCATCATCCCGGCAAATCAGACTTTAACAAATATGATAATGATTACTTTTTATACAAATATCAAAAAATGTATCTGTACTTAGTTTCTTTACTTTGGTGAATTTGGAATCAAGTTCACCAAGCCTCGTTTCGTATTTTGCTTTAGAAAGTTGTCAAATTCTTCGATTTATTGTTCAAATTCGGTGCATTTGGCAAAAGTCCTTGTGATCCCATTGATTCCTAAACATTTACAGATATAAAATCATCTTAATTTAGTGTAGTATTTAAAACTAATTTAAGGTTGTAAGGAAATAATTAATTACTCGTTATTATGAAACATTACACTTATGCTCCGTTTGGTTGTGGATATTAGCCAAAATTAACTAAATAGTAAGGTTTAGTTTCATGTTTGATTAACTCTATTATTTTTCGGGTAGATCCGGCAAAATAATTTTGTCATAGCTTATCTTGGTTAATTGAAATACAACTAAATATATCTTGGGAGGTCCAATAAAATTATTGTGATATGATAAGATAAATTAATGACAAAATTGCCCTTCTAGTTTTCGTATCTCTATCACAATGACATATACAGTTAAAATTTTAAAAATAATTAGTATAAAATAACAATAAATAATTTATTAAAAAATAAATAAAATAAATAAAAAATAAAAAAATTATTATTTTTTGGAAATTTAAATAATATATCTATATATATATATATATATATATATACATATATATATATATATGTATATATATATATATATATATATATATATATATACATATATATGTATATATATATATACATATATATATATATGTATATATATATATACATATATATATGTATATATATATATACATATATATGTATATATATATATACATATATATATATATATATATATATATATATGTATACATATATATATATATATACATACATATATATATATACATATATATATATACATATATATATATATACATATATATATATATATGTATATACATATATATATATATACATATATATATTTTATATATTTTATTCGGAAAAAAAACATTTTTTTGGAAAAAATAATTATTTTTTGAAAAACAATATTTTTTTGAATTTTGTTGAGAAAAAAATTAAAAAGAAGATGAAATAAGTTATGTACAGTAAGAAAGGGTAATTCGGTATTTTTTTGTAATTTGGTTGATGTTAAGGAAATCAAACATCTAACACTAGTAAATAATGGGATGTAAGAAATTCAAGATTTGATAACAAACATCAAACATCTTATAAAATAATAGGCCTATATTTTATACGAAAAATTATCTTATTTAGACTAGTCTTACCTTGACAACCAAACATGTCCTTATTAGGAAAAAAACCATATATTAGTATTAGTATAAACCTCTATCATCCAAAATTACTAGAAAATAAGAAAATAACTAAAAACATTTTAGATTGAAAAAAATACACAATATTTAATAAATAATATCATGTACAAAATATTTATAAGAATACGAAATAGAAAGGAATCTTTAATAATTGAAAAACAGTTACAGAAGAAATATTACTCTTAAAAATGAACTAAACAAATTATAATTTTCATCAGCTCTACACACGCAAAGGTTTCATATTTATAACAAATGAGATAATTGAAGTTGAAAATTGGGAAGTAATAAAGAATAGGTTACAAGAAACATAGAGGATAACCGCTTAGAAAAACATGTAAATATCATTCAATGTTTTCATAAAAATGAAGAAAATTAGTGGAAGAGTCGAAAAAGAAAAAATCGGTTTCAAAAAAATACGAAAAGTAATTGTCAATTGAATTAGAACACAATACAAATTTGTTAATGTACTTTTTATTAAATAAAATTTGATTCTACTGCAAAAGTTTAACAATGTAACGAGATATTTATACATTTTACCAATGTATTAATATTATTTTGGTAAAATAGAGCATGCGTAATGCATAATTAAGAAAGACATAGAAAAGAATAATACAACACATGCAGCGCATGTACACCTTACTAGCAATCCTAAATGGTAATAAGTTTCTAGCTTATAGATGAAATCCTAAATGGTAATAAGTTTCTAGCTTATAGATGAAATTGTCATCCAATCATTATTCTAGATAACTTTAAATACATGATTAAATTTTCATCTATAAAATACAATTCATCGGATTGTAGGATGAAATTAGTCTTTATAGCTCTTGTTGAATTAGAAAAAAAATATTTTTTTAGAGTAAAGGTATCAAGAATCTTCACATTCATAATGCTGAATTTTATTCATGAATACTTGTCGAAAATATGGATGTAGAAAAAAGTTAGGGAAACTATGGCCCTCCCTTGCCACCTCGTGGTTCTGCCTATGACCAGCCTTGAAGACAAGTACCACATGCTACTATTCAGGACTTCGGAAAAAAATTATACTTTGCATACAATTTTAACTTTTAATAAATATTTTAAAAGCATACTTAAAAATTTCAAGAAATGCAATCCTAAACAAGTTTTATTTAAAATATGATAAATAGCAATGTTTTGAAAATCGGACCGAACATCGACCCGATCAAGCTACCGAGTAACGGTTGGACCGGTTCAACCGGAGTCCAACCGGATTTCTTACATTTTTTTATATATATAATTATTTTATTTATTTAATATCTCAAATATAATATATTATATATTTTTATATTTTATTCCATTTCATCACTTTATAGAAAAAGAATTAAAAATTATTAATTTTCTTCTCACTCTTCTCTCTCTCTCTCTCTCTCTCTCTCTCTCTCTCTCTTCTCTTTCTTCTTTCTTCTTTCTTCCTCCTCTTTTCACACACAGACCACACTCCCGAATCCATATCCCCTTCTCTTCTTACTTCCTTCTTTTCTTCTCTTCGTCCTTGCTTGTTCTTAATTCTTCCCATTTCCACCCAAACATATACTTTATTTTTCCACTTATTTTTTCATTTTTTTTCTTCATTTCACTTTCACCTTCTTCGTTTTCTTTTCTTTGGTGGATAGTTGTGGCAGCTACTACTTGGATTGGGTCACATACTACCTAGATCCGTTCACCAACAACCATTTCCGACAAGATTCAATAACCCACGACGTAGATCCGACGATGAAATTTTTTGTGAGCTAAAAACCGGTTTTTGGGTTGGTCTTCGGGTTACCCGGTTCTTACCGGTTAAACCGGATTTTTGGTGGTTGACCTGGTTTTTTGAGCATTTTGGGTCTTGACATCTAACCGAACCGGACATGGTGGCAGTTCGTGGTTGAACCGGTCGGACCGACCGGTCCGGTGCGGTTTTCAAAACATTGGTAAATAGTTGATACTTTCAAAGTTTATCGGTCCTTTTCCAAAGTTTCATACGTATCCCGATGCATTATTTAATCCTATCATCGATAGTGTGTAAGTTTCTAGCTCATAAATGAGGGATAATTACACTTTTGGTCCCTCATGTTTGGCTCAATTTCACTTTTGGTCCCCCTTGTTTCAGAGTGAACAAAGTTCACCTCCAAGTTTCAATTTTAAACACTTTTGGTCCCTGCCGTTAAATTTCCGTTAGCAAGTAACGGAAAACACTATTTTGGGGGGAAAATTGAAATTTAATTTTTTTTTGGGGCTGAAAAATAATAACAAATTAAAAATAGACTACTTATAAATTTTAATAATAATAAAAAAAAGAAATTAAACAAACAAATATTTTTTTATTACACTTAATATTATTATAATTATACTATTTATAATTCAATTTTTAATAATAAAAAAAGGTAACTAAACAAATTATTTTTAATCATACTTAATATTATTTTTAATTATACTACTTATGATAAAAAAAATTAATAAAAAAAAAATTAACTAACTAATTATTTTTTATTATACTTAATATTATTATAATTATACTACTTATAATTAAATTTTTAATGATAATTTTTTTTTGCCAAAAAGATTTTATTTTTCCACTATGATAAAACGTTTTGGGGCCTCGTTGGTAATAAAAAATTCAAAGCGACCCTATCGATTCTTTTGTTTTTAATAATAAAAAAGAAATTAATTAAATAAATGATTGTGAATTATACTTAATATAGCTTTAATTATACTACTTATGATTATTTTTTTAATAATAAAATAAAGTAATTAATAAAATTTCATTATACTTAATATTATTAAAAATTTAATTATAAGTAGTCTGTTTTCAATTTATAATTATTTTTTAGCCCCAAAAAAATTTAAAATTCAATTTTCACCCCAAAATCGTGTTTTCCGTTACTTGCTAACGGACATGTAACGGCAGGGACCAAAAGTGTTTAAAATTGAAATTTGGAGGTGAACTTTGTTTACTTTGGAACAAGGGGGACCAAAGGTGAAATAGGGCCAAACATGAGGGACCAAAAATGTAATTATCCCTCATAAATGATATTGTCATCCATAAAATTTTCATCTATAAAATATAATTCATCACATTCTAGGATGGAATTAGCCTTTGCAGCGAATAATTAAAAAAAGAATTTTTTTAGAGTAAAGGTATATCAACAATGTTCACATTCATAATACCGAATTTTATTTATAAATACTTGTCGAAAGTATGTATGTAGGAAAAAGTTAGGAAAACCATGGTCCTTCCTTGCCACCTCGTGGTTCTGCCTAGGGCCGACCTTGAAGACAAGCAGCACATGCTACTGTTCAGGACTTCATAAAAAAATTACACTTTGTATAGCGTTTTAACTTTTAATAAATATTTTAAAAATATACTTACAAATTTCAAGAGATGCAATACTAAATCAGTTTTGATTTGAAATATAATTGGTAGTTGATACTTTCATGTTTTGTCTTCACAAAAGTCTATCTTTTTTAGAAAATGCTAAAAGAGTGAAATCTAAATAATATTTTCATCTTTTATATATATATATATATATATATATATATATATATATATATATATATATATATATATATATATATATATATATATATATATATATATATATATATATATATATATATATATATATATATATATATATAATCTTAAGAGCCATGGTATCAGACCCATGGGGTATGTTTATGGGAATTACTTATGTTGACTGTATATTTTACACTCAATGTATACCTTCTTACGAGAGTTTTTGTATACTTTTATTGATTTAATGGTGCTTAATGAGTGGTTTATTATATTTTAGGTACAACTTGACGATTTGGGAGTTCCAAGGATGAAACGAGCCAAAAAAGGTAAAAAAAAGGGCAAAAAACGGAAAAACACAAAAATGTGCTGAAAATTGGACGGCGCGGTCGTGCCAAATTTAGCCTATTTTTGGCGCGGCCGCACCAACCGCAGAATTGGGGCAGAACGTTTCGGCGATTCTCGAGCGGCCGTGCGAGAATTGCACTGATTTTCGCGTGGCCGCGCCAAAACACGTTGGAGACAATTTTGGACTTTTAATCACACAAGGAAACCTAAATTCTTCTACCAAGTTGGGTCATATATTTAAGGGCAAACCAAGCACGAATTATAGACTTTTTTAACACGATCTTAGAGGAAGAGGAGTGAGAGAACGGAGAAACGAAGACGGAGAATTGACAAATCTTCATCACAATTTCTCTTTCATCTATCTTTTCTTAATCTATTTCTTTTTATATTTTTATGATGTTTTTCATAGAGAACATGCGTAGCTAAGTTTTTAATCTAGGATTTTGTTGGAACCCTATGTGGGGATGGTGAACCCGTTTTCTTGAGATTATGCAATTATGATTTTATGATTATTTCTTCTACTTGTTATGATTGTTAGTGCATGAACCTGATCAATTTATGTGCTTTATTTGTGATTATTGAGATTGACTCGACAGAGCTATTTCGATAATTAGACGGTAAGTAGAAGAGCCTTCGAGTAGTTTTCACCGGATGAGTGTGTCAATTACATGTGGTGTCGAAGACATACAGATATCACCTTAGGTAGCCATCTACGAGACTTGTTAGTTAATGCTTTATTTATAATTGGTTTGCATAGACATATAGTGAATCATTTATGAATTATAGACTCATAATACACGCGACAGCGGGTTATGAGTAAATTAGTGTCTCGGGTTAATAATCATGAATCATATATTTCATAATTGAGGGGTTTCGGGTGAGCAATTCTTGCATAGGGGGAAGATAAAATCCTAGGTCCGTTTTTATTGATATTTTCTCGTGTTTATTTGTTTTCATAATTAGTTTAATTATTAGTTGATTAGATTTGACAACTTTGCGTAGGCTGGATAAAAATCATAATTGTTAGAATTTGGTACTTAGGATTAGATAATTTGAGTATTCCCTGAGGGATCGACATCCGACTCTCGCGAGTCCACTTTTACTACTTGTTTGCGATATGTGCACTTGAGTGTCAGGTATTTAGCTCTAACAAGTTTTTGGCGCTGTTGCACGGGAATACGGCTAAATTATCTATTTATCCTAATATTAAATTTGAGCAATTTTTCTTACTTCAGCCGTTTTATTTATTTTATTTAATTATTCTATTAGCTTATTTTATTTTTACTATTTTTGTTTTAGGTACTTTTTATGCGAAGAGGACACGACACGAGCTTGCTACCATTTGATCCCGAAATTGAGCGAACGTTTAGGCACGCCAGGGGAAATCAACGGTTAGCTCAAAATATTCCTGCAACAATGGAAGAAGAAATTAATCGTAGGGGAGATGACCAAGGGCGCCTACCGAATGCGGCAGAAAATATGGTCAACGAGCAAGAACAACAGCAGCTCATTATTCCACCACCTCGTCAACGAGCATTGCATGAGTACACCGTTCCAACACTCAATGGGTTTCAATCAAGCATCCAACAGCCCCCCATTGAAGCCAACCATTTCGAAATTCGAGCGAGACTCCTTACTATGCTCCAAAACAATGGGTTGTTTTGCGGATTAGCTCAAGAAGATCCGCATCTCCACTTGGTCAATTTTCTCGAAACGTGTGATTCGCATAAGATGAACGGCGTATCTCCTGAAGCACTGCAACTCCGCTTGTTCAAGCACTCTTTACAATGAGCAGCCCGAAAGTGGTTACAAACTCGTGCACCGCACTCCATCTCGTCTTGGCCCCAGCTAACACAACTCTTCATGAACACATATAACTTCCCAACAAAAACTGAAAGAATCCGGAGAGAAATACATAATTTCATGCAAGAAGCCGGTGAAGCGCTATTTGAGACGTGTGAGCGGTTCAAACAATTAATTCGGAGATGCCCGAATCACGGACTTCAAGAGTGGCGGCAACTTCAAATATTTTATGATGGATTGCAAGATGATTCGAGAACGGTGCTCGATTCAGCAGCTGGTGGTATGTTCATGAGCTTGACCTATGACGAAGCTTACGAAGTTTTGGAGCGAATCGCAAGGAACAAATACATGCGGGCATCAGACCGGTCAAATAGCAGAACCAAGACGACGGGAGGAATTTTGGAGCTGGATGGGGTCATCGTAATCACTGCCCTGTTAGAAAACCTATCAAAGCAAGTAGCAGCTTTGCAGACTCAGTAAGTCCATGGAGTCCAAGTTGCCGACCAGTGCTTAGAAGAAACGGAGTCTCTAAATTACATGAATGACACCAACCGACAACAGAGGAGCCCGTACTCCAAAACTTATAATCCGTGATGGAAAGATCACCCCAACTTTGGATGGGGAAGAAATCAGCAAGGACAAAGGCAAGCTCCACCTCAAGGTCAACCTCCTAGTTTTTCACGGCCAGTTCCCGGATTCCAAAATCCGCCTCAAGCTCCACCTCAAGGTGGAGAACTCGCAAATATCTTGGCTCAATTTTTGACATCTACTCAAGCTTCCATTCGAAGTTTGGAAACACAGATGGCCCAACTTGCAACCCAGCTAAACGCGAGGCCATCGAGAGCACTGCCGTCGAATACGGAAGATCCTCGGAAGAGCAACATCGAGCAGTGCAACGCTGTAAGTTTAAGGAATGGGAGACAATTGGAGGAAGCCCCAAGAAAAGAGAGGAGAAACACGGTGATCGAGAAGCTGAGAGTGATTGGGGAAAAAGAAGCAACTCACGAAGAACCACTATCATCCACAGTGAAATCACGAGCCCCTCCAATTCCATATCCTCAAAAGCTTCTAAAGAAGAAGCTCGATGCCGAATACCAAGGATTTTTGGACAAGTTGAAGGAAATTCACATAAATATCCCGTTTATCGAAGCCCTTCAAAATATACTAACGTGGATGAAATTCCTCAAGGATCTCGTGACAAAGAGAAAGAAATTGCAAGGGAACGAGATGATTCAACTCACGGAACAATGCAGTGCAATTCTTACACGGCCCTTCCACAAAAACTCGGCGATCCAGGTAAGTTCACTATTCCTTGTACTATAGGAGGTAAAAATTTTAGATCGCTCATTGATTTAGGCGCTAGCATTAATCTTATGCGTTATTCCACTTATAAAAATCTTGGGTTAGGTGAGATTGAACCAACGGCTATAACTCTTCAATTAGCCGATAGGTCTTTAGTTTACCCAAAATGTATTTTAGAGAATGTGCTAGTAAAAGTGAACAAATTTATCTTCCCTTTTGATTTCGTTATACTTGATATAGATGAAGATAGGGAGATACCTCTTATTTTAGGGAGACCATTTTTAGCCACGTCGAAAACTCTAATTGATTGTGCTAGCGGTGATCTTACAATGACGGTGCATGATCAAACGATCAAATTTAATGTTTTTAGTGCTAATAAAAATCCATGTGATAATAATGAGTGCTTTACTATTGATCTTATGGATTTTACAAATCATAAAAAAATTGATGTTTCGATCTTGGACCATGGGAAAGCATCTTTGAGTGCAGGAGATGATGGCGGAAAAGGGAATCGGAAGGAGCAAGTCTATTTTGCGGACTCAATTTCAACTCCTCCGAGAGATAGTCAAAAGAGTTGGGGTGCTAACGGCGATGAACGTGCAAGGAGGATGTGGCCACCTAAAGAACCAAATAAGCATTATCGGGGAGAAAAAATCAATCGCCAAGTGACTTCGGTCACGTTAGCTTGAACAAAGAAGCAGACAAAGTCTGGCTCGTTTTTTTTTTATTATTTCTTTCTCTTGTTTTATTTATTTATTTATTTTATAAGCATGCAAGCTACCAATTTAAACATGTTTTTAATTTTTAGGACAAAAAATTACAGCTCCGGAGCTCATACGGCCGTCCGAAAACAAGGCAAAATATCATACGGCCGTCCGGAAAATCAGGGATACTACTGCCCAATTTTGTCTTGGGGCGCGGCCGCGCGAAAAACATACTATAATCTCACACGGCCGCGCGAGAAACAGACAACTACTGCCCAATTTTGACAATTCGCACGGCCGTGCGGAAAATAGTGCAAAAACTCATACGGCCGTGCGAAACTTAACAGAGGCAGAATAAAGGCGAGTGTAGAGAGCAACACGGAGATGGCCAAGACGACAAATTCAGGTGCATTCTATCCTTAAACTTCGTGCGAATTACATTGAGGGAAATGTAAATTTTAAGTTTGGGGGTGGAAAATTACTTGCTTTTTATGTGCTTTAATTTCTTAGTTTGCATGCCTTAGGAATTTTTGTTTTTTTTAGTTGTTTTAGTTTATTTATTGCTTTCGAAAAGAAAAAAATGTGTTGAGATAAATGCTTCGATGAATCATGATGATGAAAGATGGTTGATGTTTAATGATGAAATTGCTTGCTTTATCTTGATTGTGATTGAATTTTGGTGAGCTTTTGATTCAAAGTTTCGTAGGAATGAGTCATTGTTAGGAATCACGAATTATGCCTTGCTTTGGTTGAAAGTTTTGTGTTTTAAAACGTGGAATTAATTTATGGTATATCATATGCTATTCGGTTTTAGAACTTGCCTTAGGAATTTAGAAAGTGAAATATTAAATTCTTGAGCAATTTGGGAAGTGATTTGGGCCATCTTTGAACTGTTGAGCCTTCCAAGCCTACCTTTAAATTTTTATCGTTCGAACCTTGATTGAGCCTTAGAGAAACGGTGTTCTTTCTTTTAGCCGAAATAAAGTGGGTAGATTAGATGGTGGTGTCTTGATAATTTTTCCCTTGGAGCTTGCTTGAAAAAAAAAATTTTGTTACGTTTTTCTTCTTCGTAAAAAAAAGAAGAAGAAGAAGAAGAAGAAGAAAGATAGAAGGGGAAGAAAGGACTTGAGAAAGATTTTAAAGTAAAAACTCGAACCATCATGTTAAGAGCAAAAGTTGAGACTTTTGAACTCTTAAACATATCGAGTTAGGTAATAAGTCCTTTGAGGTGAAGAAATAAGTCCAAAAGCTAAATTTTAGCAAAAACACCTCTAGTCAAGAACGAGAGTTAAAAATTCCGTCAAGTGCAACTCTTAGTGACTAATTGTGAGATGAAAGGAGAAAGAGTAGCCACTTTTACCCATATTTTCTACCTTGTACCAAAAGCCCAACATTTGAAAGCCAAAAAGTCCCAATGATCCCAATAGCTCAATTACTTGATACTAGCCGAGAAAAGAAATTTGTTGAGTCTTTGGAGTTGAATATTATTATGTAAGTATAAATTTTCTCCATTTTTAATTTACAAATATGGGATACTTGAAGCGATAGCATGGTTTGTTGTTTTTGGCAAGGGTGAGTGAATACGTATCTTTGAATTATGAGCTTGTAATTTTTTGAGAATTTTCATGATAATTGCAAGTTCTGAAAACTTGAAGTTGACCATTAATTTATGTGATGAGGGGCATTTGTTGAAAGTGTTGCTTTGAAATGTGCTAGTTTTTGCTTGAGGACAAGCAAAAGTTCAAGTTTGAGGGTGTGTTGAGTGTATATTTTACACTCAATGTATACTTTCTTATGTAGCACCCCCCTTCTAGACGGGCGATAAATCGAACCGGTTTATCGGAATATTCATTAAACTAGCGGAAGCAAAGGATCTCTTTGTAATTTTTGAAACATTGGAATGGGGTGAAAATGCAATTATTAAAAATATATTCTTTTGGGTATTGAAGACTTTGCATTTTCGAAAACTTGCTTAGGTTACTTTAGCCGAATACAAAGCTTGGTTTGGAAACAAGTTTCGAGGGGAGGTTTTTTTTTTCGTTCGAGTGCTACAATATCACTATCGATTTTCGGTTCGAGAGTAAATCAGAGTTCGAAAAGGTTATTTTGGTGAATAATTCGAAAATTTCTAACGAAGGCATGAAAATAGCAAATTACGAAACTTACTATATTAAAGTAGGAATTAAGTACGATTCATAACGAAAATGAGTTCAAAAGTACGAAAAGGGAAATATTACGGTTTTAGGGTTACACCACCAAAAGAAAATAACCAAAAGTCTAGCATCGTTCATAGGTCCTCGTACGTCTTCCAAAACCCCGGGCAAGACCTCGATCCGCTACTCGATCCATCCCGGTTGAGGATTACTACTACCTGCAATTAAAAGACATCTATATGAGCTATGAAGCTCAGTAAGAAATCCGAGTATTATCAAACTTTGGAAATACGTTATATGTATCATATATATATTATTGTATACCCGTTCTTACCCACGTTCCGCACAACAACACAAGGCAATTGGTCAAATCACATATTTCGCGAAAACACATCATTTAATAAGGTCACGTAATTATGCAAAATGACTAGGATGCCCTTTTTGTGAAAATCATGAAAAACACATTTTTCGGTTTATCGGATCCGTGAAAGATTAATTTCTGTATCGGATAATAAACCTGTTACGAGCCCGTTTTCACTAAGTGGAATCAAACCACTACACACATCATCCTAGTTGGATACCGGCCCACTATATCCGAGTTGTTTATTACTCGATATTCCATTAATCCTTCAAATAAAATTATTTAATGCAACTTTTCAAAATTATGCTTATGACCCACACATAAACATCACAAATGTCAATCAAGTGCCACAATTCACACAAATACCACAATTGACCACACATTTGTAATTTAGGCAAAAATCCCAAATTCACACACACAACCACACACGGCACTCACACCGTGCACCATCAGCACACACACCTTCACACATTTTCAGCACACACACGTGCACAAACAACACATTAAACATTACTAATTACTCATCATAGCAAGCTCAAGAACAAATACCTTTTTACCTTCATTTAATAGACTTATTACCACATCTAGGTAATAATCTATTTCAATCAATTTTCCACAGCCATTAAACACATCCAACAGCAATTAAAGTGCTAAAATACCAAAATTCATCACTTATCACCATTCAATCAAGAACATAAACATTAAAGCACAAAACATGTTAAATGGTATGCAAATTGTCCTAATTTCGAATTATTAGCAAACTAATTCCAAAAATCTCAAATTAATTCCTAGAACTCCTAACTGACTCAAATTTCAGATTCTGAAATTATTTCTAAGTTTTACAAAGTTTCAAATTTTCTTGAAATTAAAAACTAGGAAAATCCCTTTTTCAATTTAAAAATCCAAAACTCTAATATAATTCTAAATGATTTGAAAACTTATGAAATAAAACTTTTTCCTATCTAATACTTGCTGAAAAACAGATCCAAACTTTAAAAATGAGAGATTTTTTCGGAAATTGCAGTTTTGACCCAAAAGTTTCGAAATTTATACATGCAACCACACTAAAAGTTCAAATTCCACTTTTTCATGAAAAACCCCTAACAATCTGAAATTATATTTTATTAGATGCAGAAATCGAAGTTGAAAAGTCACTTTATGCAGAAATTTCGGAAATTACATAATTTGCCCCAAAATTTCTAGATCTACACTTGCAAGCCTACTAGAATTTCAAAATCAACTTTTTCTTACAAAAATTCTTTAAATCCGAAATTTTAGTTCAAGAAATGCTGAAAAACAGTTTTGAAAACATTTTTCGGACAGACTTTACAAAAATTACAGATTTGGCCCAAACTTTCGAAGATCTACACATGCAACCACAAAAAGTTAAAAATCTCATTTTTTTGAAAATTCCTTTTCGAAATCTGAAATCTTTAAGGCTTTTGGCCAATAAATGCTGTATCTAACCACTAACAACATAGATAATGCATGCAAGAACAAGAATTTAACAAGAATACCCATTTTTCCATTTTTCTTCAAAAAGCCCTAAATTTTCGAAATCTTCCCCAATCTTTTAAAATTTTATGAAAATCCTTTCAATACTATTGATGTCCCTTAATTGCAGCAAGAAATCGAATTTCTTACCTTAAGATCGAAGAAGAAAAAAAATGGCCAAAAGGAAGAAAAGCTTTCAAGCACCAAAGTCTAGCCAAGCCACCTTGATTGTGAAGGAGATGGTGTGAGCTTCAAGGAGGGAGGAGTTGTGATCTCCTGAAAGTAGGCAGGTGGTTTTAACGGTGTTCTTGGAGTAGTCCAAGGCAAGAGTTAAATAGGGAACTCTCATGGTTATATTGGGAATTCTTTTGAAATTGTGAAGTGAGGTGGAGAGAGGAGAGCCGATGATGGTGGTGATGGTTTCGGTGGAGAGAGGGGAGAGAGACAAGTAGTGTGGTTATGTGTTGGAAGAAGGGAGATGAAGAGTGTCTCTTCATATTACAATGAGGGAGTTGAGTGTAAGTGTAGATAAAATGATTAGGGTGTGCCAAGTGTAAAAACATGCACACTTATTCACTAATTAATTATTTAAAATAAACACAACTTGCATAAATACCACACACTCACATAATCCGCATACACACACAATTCGGACATATATATATACATATATATATATTCAAATGTATAATGCAAGTGTTAGTATATACGTATGTATACTTATGCATGCATGTATGTACGTGTACGTATATATGTATATAATTCACATAATTTACCAAGTTTCAAATAAAACACGCAATTATTCACATAATCCACGAAATTCACGAAATTTCTAGGATTTCAATTTACAAAAATTTAAATCATATAAATCACATAATAGTGCACGTAATTATTCACGAAAGTAACATAATCAAATTCACGAAATGCATATAGTCACGTAATAATATTTTCCAAGGTTTCCCGAGTTAGGAATATAAATCTCGGGTTTTAGAATTTTCGGGTTTTGGAAAGGTGGGGTGTTACATCTTACGAGAGTTTTTGTATACTTTTATTGATTTAATGGTGCTTAATGAGTGGTTTATTGTATTTTAGGCACAACTTGACGATTTGGGAGTTCCAAGGACAAAACGAGCCAAAAAAAGGTAAAAAAGGGGCAAAAACCGGAAAAACACAAAAATATGCTAAAAATTGGACGGCGCGGCCGTGCCAAATTTAGCCTATTTTTGGCGCGACCGCGCCAACTACAGAATTGGGGCAAAACGTTTCGTCGATTCTCGAGCGGCCGTGTGAGAATTGCGCTGATTTTCGCGCGGCCGCGCTAAAACACGCTGGAGACAATTTTGGACTTTTAATCACACAAGGAAACCTAAATTATTCTACCAAGTTGGGGCATCTATTTAAGGGCAAACCATGTACGAATTAGAGACTTTTTTGACACGATCTTTGAGGAAGAGGAGCGAGAGAACGGAGAAACGAAGACGGAGAATTGACAAATCTTCATCATAATTTCTCTTTCATCTATCTTTTCTTAATCTATTTCTTTTTATATTTTTATGATGTTTTTCATAGAGAACATGCGTAGCTAAGTTTTTAATCTTGGATTTTGTTGGAACCCTATGTGGGGATGGTGAACCCGTTTTCTTGAGATTATGCAGTTATGATTTTATGATTATTTCTTCTACTTGTTATGATTGTTAGTGCATGAACCTGATCAATTTATGTGCTTTATTTCTGATTATTGGGATTGACTCGACAGAGCTATTGACGGTAAGTAGAAGAGCCTTCGAGTAGTTTTCACCGGATGAGTGTGTCAATTGCATGTGGTGTCGAAGACATACAAATATCACCTTAGGTAGCCATTTACGAGACTTGTTAGTTAATGCTTTATTTATAATTGGTTTGCATAGACATATAGTGAATCATTTATGAATTATAGACTCATAATACACGCGACAGCGGGTTATGAGTAAATTAGTGTCTCAGGTTAATAATCATGAATCATATATTTCATAATTGAGGGGTTTTGGGTGAGCAATTCTTGCATAGGGGGAAGATAAAATTCTAGGTCCGTTTTTATAGATATTTTCTCGTGTTTATTTATTTTCATAATTAGTTTAATTATTAGTTGATTATATTTGAAAACTTTGCGTAGGCTGGATAAAAATCATAATTGTTAGAATTTGGTACTTAGGATTAGATAATTTGAGTATTCCCTGTGGGATCGACATCCGACTCTCACGAGTCCACTTTTACTACTTGTTGGCGGTACGTGCACTTGAGTGTCAGGTATTTAGCTCCAACAACTTATCCTAATAATCTTAAATAGTGAGATATTGTTTCAGATTTTTCCTTGTTTTTTCGCCTAAGAAAGTCCTGGTAGTGAGTTCTGTTTGAAGGCTAAAAAACCTGTTCAAGTGCTTAGGATTTGAGGCTAGATCTAAAGTTATATCTAAGAACTTAAAATTGTGGATAGTATTTGTTGTAGATCCACCTCTTCTGCTTCTAATTCCATGATCTATACTGATCAAAAGAAAGTAATAAATTGTGACGAAGTTATTATAGAAGATTTCGGGAAATCCATTGATAACTGGGGAATTCCAAAAATTACAAAAGAACAAATCTACAAAAACACAAGATCTCTGTTTTTCAAAACCGATTTAAGATCAAAACAGAAGAAAGAGATATCCAATTATCAAAACCTTTTGAAACAATTACTCTTCTCTCTAATAAATCTCTTCAAAAGCATAGAGATAAAGATTACAAATATATTCATATAGGCTTAGTCCAAGTTGGAATCAAGCCCCTTACTAAAGAGGGATTAAATACATCTATCCTTGTTGTCCTTAGGGATGCAAGATTTACTATCTTTGAAGATCCCTTTTAAGTTCTATAGAGTCCACCCTATGTACTGGTCCCATTTTGTTTGATTGTTACTCTAATCTAACACTCTCATTAAATGACAAAAATATTTTAAAATCTTTAGTGTTACAAATAAAAACATACAATACAAGGTTCTATCCCCGTTGCTATAATATTTAGAATACATTACAAGGCTATGAACTCAGCGTTCGCTACAAAAGTTTGGTTCCACAGTCAAAAGGGTGAAACCCTCTTACTCAAAACGGATTTCCGACGATCTAATGTTGTCGTCTCTAGATCCATACAATGGAAAGATGTATCTCTTCCAGAAGAATGGACCCCAGAGGAAGTGGTTCAGACAGAACCTCTATACTCCTTCAAACCAAGCACTCATATTAAATTCGTCACTCAATATACTGATGGAAGAATAAACCTTTCTTTTGATAGAAGTACTACTACCAACAGATCTGATGATTCCACCGTTACAGATACCGTAGACTTAGGACGAGTCTCTCAAATCTGTTGAATTATTAACATACCTTATAAACATATTCCACTTCGGATATTCCCAGCTCTTCTTTAAGAGATGTTGATTATTCTTCATAAATACCAAGACCAGTTTAAAATAGTAAATCCAACCAATCAAGACCAGATTCTGTAAAAGAACCCTCTAGTCCAACCTTCTCATCCATAACAGAAAATATTGTTAATGAGTTAAACGCTATAGAAAAAACTTTTAATATTAATAAAAAAATTCTTCATGAAAACTTTTACTCAAAACATAATAGAAAAAAAAGAATTTGGTTCATTAAAGAATTTCTTAATGATAGAGAAAACATACAAGAAGAATATTATAATTTTTTTAATTTTCAAAAAATACATATTTTCTATTTTGACTGGTTCGAAATATATGCACTCAATAAGTCTATAAATTATCCTTTTAAAAAAACCATCAGTCCTAATACTCACATAAATAAATATCCAGAATGGAAAACAATTGCAGATTCCAGAAAAATTCAATATACCCATCCCCCTCCCAAAGAATTAAAATTAGTATTCAAAACCAACAAATTGAAGTGATTTCTTTTAAAACCCCAGAAGAAGACGAAAAAGGAAACATAAAAAAATCATAAAACAAAAAAATTATACAAACACTAATTTAAACACCATAAGAAAACAATTAGATAGAATTGACAAAAATATACAGCCTTTAATTATTTACAAAAATCCTCCTGAAAAAAGAAAAGATTCAATTCAAAAGCCGTTTTTTAAACCATATCAGATTACACCTGCCAGCGCAAAAAATAGTCATGACAACAAGACCGATTTAATTAGAACAATCCAGAGCCAACTAAGTAGGATAGAAGCTACAACTTCTAGCTCAAGTCATTTATTTGCACCAGATACCCCAACTTCCATGATAAATACTCTAAGTAATGACTCCGACAAAATTAATGCCATAGATCAGTTCCAAAAATCTCAAAACCTAATTAATCCTATAAGATCAAATTGGACATCAAGGCCTGAACAAATTCAAATGATTCCTCACCCGGATATGAATTTAGTAAAGCCACTAACTCAGTCCAAATTAAACAACAAATGAAAATGGCTCTCCATCTATGACTAGAACTTAGATAACCTCTCACAATACAATATTCTAAGTATATTACAACAAATAAAAATGGCTGTTAATGCATATAAAACCCAGTACGGGACGTTAGACAAAACAATAACATAACTCCTTATTGCAGGATTCTCTGGTCAATTAAAAGGATGGGAGATTACTATCTCACTAACCAAGAACAAATCCAAATTCTTGATTCTATAAAAACCGACGAAGAAGAAAACGTTATTCTAGATGAAGAAGATAACCCAGAACAAGACTCTGTTACAACTCTTATCTTAACCATTTCTCTACACTTCATAGGACATCCCTCACATCTGAAAGACCGAAATGGTGAATTACTTTCAAACCTTAGGTGTAGAAAACTAAGTGACTTTCAAAACTATAAAAACACATTTTTATCTAGGGTAATGCTTAGAGAAGACTCTAACCAACCATTTTTGAAAGAAAAATTCTTAACAGGATTACCAACTCTCTTAAGTGAAAAGATTAGAAATAAAATTCGAGAAACTAGTGGAAAACAGATAATATAATTTAATGAATTCATCTATGGACAACTTGTTAGCATAACACAACAAGAAGGTTTAAAAATATGCCAAGATTTAAAACTACAACAAAACCTTAAAAGTGAGCTAAAAAGAAGTAAACAAGAATTAGGAACATTTTATCAATAATTTGACATTGGAATTAATAAACCAAGCAAGGAATGTAACGGAGAATGTGTACGAACACGTACAAATAGAAAACCTTATAAAACTAATAATACTTACAAAAAATACAATAGAGGAAACTTTAACAGGACGAAGAATATTACAAATCTCGGGGAAAGAGACCACAACAGAGGTATAAAAAACCTCTTTAAAAAATAGAATGTTATAAATGTCACAAAATGGGACATACTGCTAATTACTGTAAATTAAATAAAAGGATCTCAGAGATAGGTTTAAGCGAGGATATATTAAATAAACTCTCAACAATTTTTATTGACCCATCAGACACTGATGAAAACCATAACATAGAAAACTTCCCCTCAGACGAAAATAGAGCTTGTCAAGTTGGCGAAAAAGTTTCGTCAAGTGAAGAAACTGATCCTGAAACAGAAAATTATGTTAAAACAATAAAAAAACAACAACAATTCATTTTAATGTTCGAAAATATCGAAAATACTAACATACAGAAAGAATACCTAGAAAAACTTATATGGAGAAAAAGAACCTAGAAATTCATACTTTCCTAACACCTCTAGAAACACGTATGACTTAACGAATATCCTAAGGAAATGAAAGAAAGTTAGTGAAACGGAACCAACAGTTTCAGAATTACAACAGGAATTAAAAGAAATAAAATCTGATATAAGGTTATTAAAAGAAAACCAAAAGCGAAATTCAGAAAAAAATAAAAATATCATAGAAATATTCGACATGTGAAAGCTCTTCTGAAGAAGAAGAAGAAGACAACAATGAAATCCAAAATATAGAAACTATCCCACAAGATTTTATACTTTTATTAAAGGAAATAACTTCTCGAAAATATATGGTTAAACTAACAATACGTTTTTCAGATACATTCAAAATTGACACGATCGCATTATTTGATACTAGTGTGGATCTAAACTACATAAAAACTGATATAGTGCCTCAAAAATTTCATAAAGAAACCAAAGAAAGGTTATCAGCTGCCAATAATTCAAAATTAAAGGCCAATTCTAAAACTGAGGCATCAATTATTAATTACGGCATCTCTTTACACATCTCATTTGTGCTTATTAATGATATACATCACACAGTAATCCTAGGTACCCCATTTATCAACCTAATAATCCCTTAAAGAGTTGATAAAGCATCTATATCCTCTAAGTATAAGGATGAGAAATTAATTTTTGAATTTTTGGAAAAACCAAGAACAAGGAACCTTAACCTATTAAAAGCCCATTCCATACATGAAAACACTATAAATTTATTGATACATGAGAAGATTTTTAATCTAGAAATCTTGAAAAAAGAAATTTCTCATAAAAAAATGCAACATCAGTTGAAGTTACCAGTATTACGACAAAAAAATGAAAATATCCAAAATATAATTGAATCCGAGATATATTCTGAACGGCCTAATGCCTTTTGGAGCAGGAAACAACATATCATCGATCTCCTTTATGAAAAGGATTTTAACGAAGCACAAATTCCTACAAAAGCTAGACCTATCCAAATGAATAGTGAACTAGTAGAATATTGCAAAAAAGAAATTCAATATTTAGAAGAGAAAAAGCTCATCTCAAAATCACGATCTCCATGGAGTTGTGCTGCTCTCTATGTATATAAACAATCTGAAATATAAAGAGGAACCCATAGATTAGTCATTAATTATAAACCACTTAATACAACACTTAATGGATAAGATACCCAATCCCAAACAAAAAAAGATCTCTAACAAAAACTACATTGTTCCTTTATATTTTCGATGTCCGGATTCTGGCAAATACAAATTTCTAAAAAACATAGATATGAAACAGCATTCACCGTCCCGTTTGGACAATATGAATGTAATGTAATGCCTTTTGATCTAAGAAATGCACCATCAGAATTCCAGAGAATAATGATTGAAATCTTTAATGATGACTCAAAATTTTGTATGGTCTATATTGATGATCTTTTAATATTTTCTAATTCAGTTGAAGAACATTTCAAACACGTAAAAACTTTTATTTACATTATTAAGCAAAATGGATTGGTTGTTTCAAAAAAAAGCAAAATAAGTCTACTCCAAACTAACGATTCTTAGGACATTGTATTTCTAAAAGAGCTATCACTCCAATTGAAAGATCTCTTCAATTTGCTAACAAATTTCCAGATAAAATCATTGACAAGACACAACTCCAGCGATTTCTTGTGAGTTTAAACTATGTCCTAGACTATTGTCCAAATATCAATAGAATAGCAAAACAATTACAAGTCTTAAAAATCCCGTGTCTTCATCTTGTAGATCCTATCTTACCTAAAATTGTTGAAACAGACGCATCAGACATAGGCTATGGGGAATACTTAAACACGCCATAGGGAGAGAGTAGTTGTAATTAGTTTAGCATAGGAGTCTCTCTTGCATGCATGCGCTTGAAATATTATACTAATTAAAATATTTTAAGTTATCCTATAATAAATCCAATACTCTTTTTATGGATTTACTATTTATTAGGATAGGAGTCTTGCGCGGGAGGGGCGATGCTAGCTGCTACACCCGTCTTGCGCTGTTTGAACAACTATTTTTATGATATGCAGAGGTCTACATGAATTTCGATTTCTTTCAAATGCCATGTGATTTTACTATTGAAATAATCAAATATTTTTTTTTTATATATTTTATATACTAATGTTAATGTAAAAAAATCATTATGAATTATAACAAATTACTAATTCATATTTTAGTTCTTGTTAAAATATGTTTAGGGTTTTTAAAATTGGGTCCATTAACATAAGACCATTATGGGATACTTACTCGTAAAGTGATCCAGATAAAAACTCTTTTACAAAAAAGTCAATATATTGTCCAGAGGCGTGTAAAAAACTAAAATACCCCTCGTATTATAATATGCTCAAATTTCATCATTCAATTCAAATTAACTCAATTTGTCTCCAAAATTTACAACTTATTCAATTTTGACCCAAAACGCAATTTTGAGTACAATTTCGTCCGTCGCAGCTGTTGATTTTTTTGATATTTTTTTCTTTTTTCTTTTTCTTTTTCTTTTTCTTTTTCTTCTTTCTACCGCCGCTGACCGGCGGTCAACACCGGTCACCGGTGGCATTGATTTTTTTTTTTGATTTTTTTTTCTTCAACATATTTTTGCCCGTTTAAATAGTAATATTGATGTGATTAATAATCATGTTAAACTATCTTACTGTGTAACAATGTAACATAATAATATTAATTATATTACAGTTCAACATATAATAATATTGTTATATTACTCTCTAGCACAGTAATATTAACACAATAAAAATCACTATTTTTGTTTAATAGAGTAATACTAATATGTTAACCGTTCAACAAAGGCAAACATAATAAAATAAATAAAAGAATTAATATTGATGTGGTTGACAATTATATTATTATGTTTACAATAATTTTACCGTTAACTACAGTACTATAATTACGTTGACTTGTCAACAAATCAAACAAAAAAAAACCCAAGAAAATAATAATATTGATGTGGTTGACAGTATACTTACTGTTAATGACAATACAATTACGGTCAACGTTCAGCGGCGGACGTAAAAAACGGATAAAAACTTTAGAGAAAAAAAATTAAAAAAAGTCAACGCCGGAAACCGGCGGAAGAAAAAAAAAGATAGAAAAAAAATAAAAATAAAAAATCAATGCCGGAGACCGGTCAACGCCAAAAACCGGCGGAGGAAAAACAGAAAGAAAAGAAAAACAAAAAAAAAAGTCAACGCTGGAGACGGCCGGAAACCGGCGGAAAAAATAATTGAGATAAAACAAGTCAAAATTGATTATATTGAAGTTAAATTGGGGTTACAATTAGGAATTGAGTTTAAAGGGTTGGGGGTAATTTTGTCATATACATTAATTTTGCCTAGTTTTATGGACTTACCCATAAAAACCCCTTTTAAATTATACCACTAGACAAGTATTTGTCTTTCCCCTATAACATGTGTAAAGGAAAACTTGTAGGCACCAGGTCTGGGTCCGCTACCTTAACTGGCCGTTGAGTTACTATGATTTACATTCCTCCATCAATCCTTGTCGGGCCAAGGGATGGGGGCCCTGGGGGCGAGGGATTTCGCCTTTTGGTGCAATGTACCAAAATCACCCGGTTAATAGAAACTTAGGTGTTGGTGATTTTTATTTTTTCAATTTTTAATATAATTTAATTTGTTAATCTATTTAAAAAAATTGATGTTTTAAAAATATATATTTATATTAATATATATTTATATAATTCATTATTGATTAATTATATGTAAAACAAACATAAATAATTTGATAATTCGTCCCAACTTCTATCTCGACTATTATTGTTTTTTTTTCATATTGTAAATTAATTGATGTATTTGACTTAATTTTGGAAAAACAAATTAGATTTTAAATGAATAAATTAATTTTACATAAACCTCTTTTGTGTTGCAAAATCATCTACCAAATCCCCCTATGTTACAAAAAAAAAAAAACATAAACCTCCCATGTATTGCAAAATCATGTACCAAATCCCCTGTATGGTATGTAGTGCGGGGGAAAAAAAAACTTACATAAAATTCCCTGTATGGTATGTAGTGCGGAAACTTCAATTGTTTAACGTTTCAGCGTTTCGGACATGTTTCGGGTCGGAAACTTGAAGAAACATGATGGACACCTTATGGGCCTTTTTCTAATTTCTACAAAGTTAGATATATGTTTGAATAGCAAATTTTCAATTTTTTTGTTGTTTCCGTAATTATTTACATAATTTAATTGCAAATTGATCTATAAATAAAAACTTATACATGTTTAAATAGCACATTTATAAAAGAATTATTTTAGGGACCCTCATATTGAAATTATATATAACTAACTACCAAGCTAATTACATTCTGGTGCATACCCCTCCATTTTGAAATTAATTTGACAGGCCCCCCTCGCACACCCTGAAGTACCTAAAATGCCCTTTTAAACTTGGTTTTAGACCCTAACCACATTAAAGTCGTCTCTGTCTTCCTCTCTCAACTCGTAGATTCAAATCCCGCCCCCATAGATCTCCAACCGGCGAAGTTGCTTCCCGGAGTCATAACTCTCTCTCTTGTGGTTGGAATTCGATGGTTTAACTACCGTTGGATTCCTCTCGTGGAGCTCTTTCTTTTGCGGGTTATTTCATTCAGTTTGGATTACTCGATCTGTTTCTGCAATCGTTTTACAGTCCGTATTTCAACGACGGTAAGTCTTGCCAGAAGCGTAATTTGTGTCCGGCAGTCGGAATTTGACGGGCTACCCACCGTTGAATTCCTCTCGCCGAGTATTTTTATTGAAATTTCATTCATTTTTTCATTGTGAGATTTATTTATATAATGTTTTTCATTTGTGAGCTCGGAACCTTAGGAGGCCCTTGGGGTGGGGAGTCATTGACGGATTGGTTGTAGCATTTCGCAGCTATGCCCCCCCCCCCCCCCCCCCCCCCCCCCTCTCTCTCTCTCTCTCTCTCTCTCTCTCTCTCTCTCTCTCTCTCTCTCTCAATATTTGTTGATTTTTGAGTGTTTCGATGTTTCTTCAATTTTTGTTTATCTGCACTAAAACATTTTTTTGTTTTGATTTTGCAATTGTAGCTTAATATAAGCCATTGATCCTCTCCTTGAAGGTGTTAAGAAAATTGGTTGAAGTTATATGTGTTTCAAGTTACAGTACTCAACAGACTGTATACATAACTAACTGTACATTACTATACATTACTAGTTACATATAGTAACATGTAGTTACATATACATAAATTTGTGTATTTTCGATTTGTATTTTGTTGGCTATGAATTGATTTATAATACAAATATTGAAATGTGTATTTTTTTATTGTTGGGGTTATCAATTTCTTTTGTATAAGCCAGTATTCATGTGTGTACATAATTGATCGACGAAAAATATGGGGTCAAAAAAAAGAACATAACTACGAATGGCTATGTTTACTACAGTTACATGTTGTTATTTTCAATACAGTAAACATATTGATTTAAAAAAAAAACAAACAAAAATAATAATTTAAAAAATATATAAATTAAAAAAATAATAATAACAATAAATAAATAAGGAAAAATGCTAAATACATGACCAGAAAATGTTAAATGCAGTTTCCAAAAATTACATATAAGGATAGGATAGTACTTTTACCTCTCTTGGGGGTATGCCAAATGATGATTTTGTTTTTAATTTATCCCTAGTTTATTTTATAAAAAGGCATATATATAAAATAAGGCCATTTATCAAAAAGAAACATACAAGTTATATTAGGAATATATTTAATCTCTTTCGACATCTCAATGTAAACTCCTATAAATTAATAGATGGGCAAATGACAAAGAGGGATATTCATATGATAATGGACACGCACATTGGTCCAAAAAAAAAAAAAAAAAACATTCTTTTAAATAAACTCATGTCTTTAGTCTAAAATACCCTTCGTAATATATTTTTATTAATTCCATCCATTTTAGTTTAACTTCCTCAATATAACACACTCACCCTGGATTTAAACAAATATATCACATAAACCCCTATTTTAATAATTTTTTTAATTTTTGTTTCAGAAAATAATTTATTTTATGAATTTTCTTTTCCGGCCAGATTTCGGCGTAGACTTTTTTTTTTTCATTTTGAATTTTATTTTCTGAAATTTTTTCCTACCCGTCAACTTCCGTTGACCGCCACGCCAGTCTCCGGCGTTGACTTTTTTTTCTGATTTTTTTTAGAAAAAAATATTTTAATTAATCATATTGTCTTGACTGTTAAATTACTGTCCTAGACTGTAATATTGCTGTTTGGGACAATAATATTATGAATATTATTTTCTCGAACAATAATATTACTGTCCCAAACAGTAATATTATTGCATGAGACAGTAATATTACGGTCGGAGACAGTAATATTGTTGTCGAAGACAACAAAATTGCAGGCCAGGACTATAAAATTAATTAATATAGCAAAATTACTGTCCCAGACAGGAATATTACTGTCTCAGACAGTTAAATTACTGTTGAAGACAGTAATTTAGCAGCCAATACATTAATATTAATTAAAATATTTTTTGTAAGAAAAAACAAAAGTTCAAAAAAAAGTTAATTAACAGTTAAAGTAGTATCTCCAACAGTTAAATTACTGTTGGAGACAGTAATTTAGCAGCCAAGACAATAATTTTAATTAAAATAATTTTTTTAAGAAAAAAAGTCAATTAAAAGTTAAATTACTGTCTCCGACAATTAAATAACTGCTGGAGACAGTAATTTAGCAGCCAAGATAGCAATATTAATGAAAATATTTTTTTTAAGGAAAAAAAAAAAGTCAACGGCGGCTGACAAGCGGTCTCTGGTGGTGGCGAGTCAAAACTGGGGTCAAAATTGAAATTATTGTCAAATTTGGTTAATTGATGAAATTGGGCTA
Organism: Erythranthe guttata; assembly: GCF_056151865.1. Classification (NCBI taxonomy): domain Eukaryota; kingdom Viridiplantae; phylum Streptophyta; class Magnoliopsida; order Lamiales; family Phrymaceae; genus Erythranthe; species Erythranthe guttata. The sequence continues at coordinate 6,283,475 of NC_142544.1, read as the reverse complement.
AATTGGAGTGTAAATCATGAAATTGGAGTTGAATTGCGTTTCAAGGTCTTGGGGGTAATTTTGGGATGTATAAAAAGATTTTTTTTTATTTGTAAATAAGTTTGAATGAGCTGGAAATATTTGAAAGACAAAAAAATTGGATGTCCAATTTTTAATTAAGTGCCCTTGTCATGGGCCTCTTTGCCACCCTTAATATATTTAGTATTTCAAAATCTTACAAATTTTGACATATGTTAAATAGTCGTTCAATTAAAAAATATTAATTTATACAATATGGCCCCTTTTGGTTTCCCGGATAAGGGGTGATAAGACAATATAATCATCCCTTATCAGGCGTTTGATTTGTCGGATATAAGCCCGGCACAAATTCCGAGGCCGGTACCCAATCACGAAAAGTCATGATAAATTATCCCACCTCATGAGGTGGGATTGTGTAATCAATCAAAAAGGCAAAAGAGGAAATGACCAAAGCCCATAGTACAAATTTATGTCTCTATCTTTCAAAAGCCCATTTTCCATTTTTCTCTCTCCCGTGACAACATCAGCTCCATCTGCTGCTATTTTTTTCATTTTCTTTTTCCTTTTTATTTTTCTTCCAAATCTTCATCTTCGCCGATGGTCTCCGTTTCTTTGTTACGACAGCAACAAAACCCCTCAAACCGATGACATCTAGACCTTCAAATATCTAAAAATTATAGTTAATTTTTTTTTCTTTAATTCTTCTTTGAATGAGATTATGGAAGGATCGATTGGGAGAATTGGCCCAGGTACGAAAATTTCAATTAAATTTTCAAGATTTCCAATTCAATTCTTAAGATTTCCAATTCACTTTGCAAAATTATCTTAATTAGATGTGTAATCTGTAGTTTTACTAATTTATTGCGTAGGTCGAATCGATTCTTATTTGTAGAAGATGGTGATTGGATGGGTGTTTTTTTCTTGTTGTTCTTCCTTTTCTTTTTCTTTTCCTTTTGGTTGATTAGTTGCACCTAAAAGGGGTTCCTTTATCTTTTCGTTTGTTATTTCAGAGTATATTTATCCGTTTTAGAATCTCTTCATGAGATCTGGAAAATAACATATTTTCATCTTTTGGTTTTACATCGTAATCTTGTTTGGAATGTGGAAAATTTAATTCTTACAGGATTGTGTTTAATTTTCATTTCATGCAGCTCGAAGGAAAATCCAATCTCGAGTGAGTCTGTTGACAACTTCTAAAAGACACATAACTTCTTGAATTATTAATGTTGCCGCTCATCTCTAGGAATGGGTGAAGAAAGGATGAAATTATCTACAATTGAGAGATATTTACCTCTCAATATAATCTCCATATCTCGATACCATGGCTTAATCCATGGTATGCCTGAAGCTCTTGATAAACACCCAAGGGAAAAATGTCCTCTTCGTGTAAGCCGACAAAGATTTCGTCGATGTTCTTTTTCATATATTGTCTTTTCCTGTTGGTACAGTCGTCAATTTGCTCAAAAATCAATAAATCATCAGCTCTAGCGGCTCAAGCAAACCTGTATGAAAACACAGAGAATCTAAATGAATCTTATATATGATCAATCAAGAATTAGGACACCCTCTTGAAACCTCCAATCCATAATTCTTCTATTCCACTGTCTCTCAGTGGTATTGAATCCACTGCAAGAAAATTCTACAGCTGCGGCAATTGTTAGGGATATGTTTTCAAAGATACAAAAGCATTGTCCAAATTACGATAGAAATACGACGAAAAATTTGTCTTATGTGGCGATGTTGGATTTGTGACGTGGGTTCACTTACATGGTGGTGGATGATTTTGTAGTGATGCCATTGTCTAGTATCTCAAGTATCACTCTGCCCCATAAATTTCACGGTAAGAAATATTACACTGTTAATGTTGTGGAGTTTCTCACAATCTTACGTGGCTACTACATTAATATTTTTTTTTTATGATTCTAGGAGTGGAGCACATATGTGATCTAAACATGTAATAGTGTTGATAAATACTAGCATGATGTGGACTGAATTTTAATAATTGATTATTCTCTCTTTCTCTCTCTCCAGTTTGGATGAATTTGTGGCCATTTTCATTTTGTTTATTCTAGAGGCAAAAACTTGATAATAATTAATTAATTTGTTCATTATATTAAACGAATTTAGTTTATCCAGTGTTTATTAAAAAAAAATATATGCAATTGCATAATGAAATTTAGTGTTAGTTTCCCACATATTTTGAAGATTACGTGACTTTTGCTCTTTCAATTTCAACATAACGATATCTGAATAAAATGAAATTGAGTACAATGCCAACACTAAATATATGGTAAGGGCAATTTTGTCATTTCTGGTACTATCCCTCCTAATCATGCAAACAAAATAAAAATATCATCTTGAAGTTATCCTTAGTAAGTAACCCTACATACCAAATTCGAATTTTTGGCTACTATATAATCATGAACAGTGTAATATTATATAATCCCACAAAAATTATATATCCCATACATCAAACCAAAAGAGCCCTATAGATGCAAAATATGAGAAACATTTAATCTGGAGAAGTTAGGAATTATAGTTAAGAAAAAAATTCTAATTTTTAGAATTTACACATGAGCATGATATCGGAACTTATATCTTATTTATATATAATTCATTATAGTTGTTTAAATTATGGTTAAATACACTTTCCATACATGAAGTATAGCATGTATAACACTTACCTCCTTAAAGTATTTTTTGTAACAATTACCTTTTTAAAATATCATTTGTAACATTTATCGCCTAAAAAATAATTTATTTGTATTTTAAGTATTACAATATAATAATGCCATTAATACATTGCCACTTTTATTTGATGAAATAATTGAACAAAATAATTCAAGAAATTTGATCAATTAAAAGGTCAATACAATAATTTTAGAGGTTAAATACATATGCACCCTTGTATTATGACTATTGTCGCATTTGCCCCCATAACTATTAAATGCGACAAAAAAACCCCTGTTGTTGGCTTTCGTTATCATTCTATATAATGGGAGTGCCAGAACATGGGCCTATAAACCCACTTTCTTTGGTGCTCTAGTTTGTGAAGGATTCTTTGGATCCTACACCGCATGTTGAGGTTGCTGCAGCGGAAAAAAAAAAGGAAATGATCGATGAAGGAGATTTTTTAATTTGGAAATCCTCAAATCAATTCCTCTTCCTTCTTCGAGACGTACCCCCAACTTTTAAAGACTCTAACTATTAGCGTATATATTTTATATTACGTATATATTATTATTATTATTATTATTATTATTATTATTATTATTATTATTATTATTATTATTATTATTATTATTATTATTATTATTATTATTATTATTATTATTATTATTATTATTATTATTATTATTATTATTATTATTATTATTATTATTATTATTATTATTATTATTATTATTATTATTATTATTATTATTATTATTATTATTATTATTATTATTATTATTAT